>NC_056725.1:1572696852-1572766564 GCF_019279795.1 Protopterus annectens
TACTTTCAAATGTGGTAGCACTATTTGTTATCATTTTTACCTCGCAGTTATTTCTATTGGGTATAGTTGCGCCTATTCTCAACTGAAGTTGCCCATGCATACTTTACTTTTTCCATAGTTTTTGCGTGAAAACACTCCTGCCTTACATAGGCAGACAACCATTTCCTCCACTTTCAAGCCCTAATAAATATGCACAAAGGCTTAGAAAGTGCAGTTGTGTAAAATCTTACCATAATGGTAGATGTCCTTGCCTTCACCACTGCAGTATTCCATACTAATGGGATTCCCTGCCATAAAGCCCTCTATCCGGCCAGTTTACAAAAGTTTGCTGTTGCTTTAAGGTATGCTGAACATCACCTACTTACTCCTTGCGTAAGGTAGGGCATAAAGGTGACGTTCAGGCGTACCATCCTCAGAACAGATTGCACCAGTAGGAAGAGCAGTCCAAGGAAAACCAAGGAGAACCTGCACAGCCAGGAAGGGATAAACACCAGGGGGATGGAGGAATGAAATACTGCAGCAGGGAAGGCAAGGACATCTACCATTATGGTAAGATTTTACACAACTGTACTATCTCCTTACATTCATCGTTACAGTATTGCTTATGAATGGGAGAGTGCAAAAGCTCAAGAAGAAACCTGGGAGGATGGAGCAGCAGAGCTCTCCAAGAAGCCATGAAGAATGGCAGCAGCAAAACCATCCGACTGGCAATGTTTGGCAAAGGTATGCACAGATGTCCAGGTAGCAGCTTCAAGAATAGAATTAGCATCTAAGACTTTGAAAAAAGCACCAAAAGAAGCCACATCTCTAGTGGAATGAGCCCTTACAGAAGAAGGAAGGCTCTCTCCATGAAAAATGTAACAAAAGGAAATAGCCTTTGAAATCTAAGTGGAAATAGTTTCCTTGGAAACAGCCAAACCTAAAGACCTAGGATGAAAGGAAACAAATAACTGGTCAGACTTCCTGATAGCTTTAGTTTTATCCAAATAAAATCTGAGCTGTCTATGCACATTGAAGGGATGTAGCACCCTCTCACTGTCACTGTCAGATTGCGGAGAAGGGAAAAAGGTAGGCAAATTAATAGACTGATTAAGTGACAACTCATTAACCACCTTGGGCATAAAAGAAGGATTAGTAAGCAAGGACACCCTGTCCTCATGAAATATCAAAAAAGGTGGACAAGCCATAAGGGCTTGCAACTCAGACACCAACATGGAAGAAGTAAGAGCTAACAAAAGAACTGTCTGCCAAGAACAATGTTGCAAGGAAGCTGAAACAGCAGGCTCAAAATCAGCCTGAGTCAATTTTTTTCAGAACAAAATTAAGATCTCAGGGGGGAAGGAGGAACAGGCTTCCTGCGAGGTCTAATATTAAGGACACCTTTATGAAACTGCTTAGCCATAAATCTAGAAGCCAACAGGGGAGTTAAAGGCAGACAAGCAAAAAAAGCTGATACGTGGGCCTTAATAGAAGAACAGGCCAAACCAGCATTGACCAACTCATACAAATAAGAAAGAACCAAAGGAACATCCACAGAAAGTGGGTCCAGGTCATGAGAAAAACACCAAATAGAAAGTATCTTCCATTTAGATAAGTAGGATTTCCTAGTAGTAGGTTTCCTGGCCTCCTGCAGGACCTGCAGCATGTCCTCAAAAAAAGAGTATATGAAAAATCAAAACCCTATCACCCACAGTATCAGCTGAAGCATAGACAGGTGGGGATGGATGAGAGACCCCTCGTCTTGTGTGAGGAGATCCACCCTGTGAGGTAACTTGTGATGATTATCCCTGGCTAGATGCAGAAGTAGGGGGAACCAATGCTGTTGCGGCCAAAAGGGAGTCACCAAGATTTTGGGAGCATCCCACTGAATCTTGAATGGGACTCTTGGAATAAGAGGAAGGAGAGGAAATGCATAAAGAAACATGTCCTTCCAAGAAAATGAGAGGGTGTTTACCTTTCAGACAAGAGGACTTGGGACTCTGGCACAAAACAGAGGAAGTTTTCTGTTCAAAGGCGAGGCAATGAGATCTACTTGAGGAGAACACCACTGGTGAACAAGGTCCAGAAAGACATCCCTGTGAAGCATCCATACATGGGATTGAGTGAAGGACCTGTACAGATTGTCTGCCACAATGTTCCAATCTGAAGGAATGTAAACTGCCGGAAGAGTCGCAAGATATTGGATAGCCAGATCCCATACCAGAAGTGCCAGCTGGCAAAGACAGTAGGCTCTCCTACCCCCCTGTTTGTTGATATACCACATGACTGTGCTATTGTCTGTGAATACCTTGAGAGGCCATGCAAAGAAGAGAGGATGAAAGGCCTGAAGAGCCAGCAGAAGAGCCCTCCTCTCTTTGATGTTGATGTGCTCCTTCTGCTGAAGAGGCCACCACACTCCCTGAACCGTCAGGAAGTCAAATGTTGCTCCCCATCCCACACCTGAAGCATCTGGGAACAGAGCCTGAGAGGAAAGTGGAGGCTGAAATGGGAGCCCTGGATTCAGAGACAACTGCTGAATCCACCACAAAAGTTCAACCTTGAGACATGGGAGAAGAGGAACAGGAAAGTCTAGAGGATGCACATGCTGAAGACACACTGACTTCAGAAACCAGTGGAACTTCCTCATGTGAAGTCTGGCCAGAGAAAGCATCAGAATGATGAAAGCCATGAACCCCACAGCTGTCAGAAGCTCCCTGGCTGAAATGGAGGCCAGAAGAAGAAGAGTTTGAAAGAAAGAAATGAGTTAATGCCTTTGGAGTAGGCAGGGATGCCAGCATTGGCACCATTTGAAACCTGCAACCCAGAAAGATATGATAATGAAAAGGGAAGACTTGTTGAAGTTTATTGTTAACCTCAGGCTCTGAAGAAGAGAAATGGTAAAAATAAAGATTTTGAAAAAGTAGTCTGGAGAAGATGCCTGAATCAGTAGGTCATCCAAATAAGGAAAAATTTGGATCCCTTGAAGCCTGCAAAAGGCAATCACAGGAGCGAGGCATTTGGTAAACACCTTTGGGGCAGTAGAAAGGCCAAAGGGCAAAGCACAGAACTGAAAATGCCAGGAAGCAACAGAGAAATGCAAACATTTCCTGAAAAGAGGATGGATTGGAATATAGAGATAAGCATACTTGAGGTCCAGAGACACCAGGAAGGCCTGAGGGAGCAAGAGAGGAAAAAGGGACTGAAGAGACAACATCAGAAAGGAAAGCACCTTCAGAAAGGTGTTCAGATGGGAGAGGCCTAGAATAGGTCTCCAAGTACATTCTTCTCTGGCACTAGAAACATTCTTGAATAAAACCCTTTCCCCCTTTGGAACACAGACAATTCTTGAATAGTACCCTGAGACAAGAGGTCCCGAAGAACCTCTGGGAAAATGGAAGCTGTTCCCAAGGAGACTGAGGAATGCCCATAAAAGGAGGATGGGAATTCCAGACCATGAAGTACCCTTGACGAATGATTGACAATACCCAAGAATCCTGGGTGATCCAGAGCCCAAACAGGAAGAGAAAGGTAAAGAGACAGAGGAATTTGGCTGGGACTGAGTAGATATTCAGACAGTACCTGGTTTGTCAGGAATGGAAGGCTTAAGAATCCCTGCAGTCTGAGTGGCTTTAGCAGGAGGAGTCTGTTTACCACCCTTTTTACCTTTAGAAGGAGGGCAAGACTGCCTATGAACAAAGGCTGGCTTAGAGGGGTAGTCCCCATGAAATTTAGACACAGGAGAAACAAAGACATGCTTAAGCTCCTGTAAAGCCTTCTCTTTGTCCTGAAGAGACTTAAATAAACCAGCAGCCACTTCACCAAACAAAAGAGTATTATCCAGAGGAGCATCCAGCAACTTAGCCTTAATATCATCAGGCAATGGTTGAAGCCAAAGCCGTGAATATCTCCTCAGATCCAAACCAGAAGCAGCAGCCCTTGAAGAGGCATCTGCATCATCGTAACTACATTTGATAGAATAACAAACTACCTGAGAGGAAGTCCCAAGCAAGGAAAGAGGAGAAGATTTACACTTAGATTCTGGAAGATTAGAAAGAACCTGACAGGCCAGAGAAAGAAGAGCCAAGACTTACCTAGAAATGTGGGTCTGATAATTAATATCCCTAAAAGCCATTTAGGGCAGAGGAGGCATAAACCTTCTTACCCAGCCTATCCATGGTCCTACTGCCCTTGTTAGAAGGCAGTAACTTGGATGAAGGAAGCAACTGAGATGGCTTATCAGAGGCTACATACACTACAGTGGGTCAACATCAGGATATTTAAACAAAAAGGAACAATCCTCAGGCGCTCGGTAAAATCTATCAGACTTCCTGGGAGCAGGGGGAAGAGAATCTGACACTTTAGAGGCAGTGGAAAAAAATCCAATAAAGCAGGCAAGACAGGAGGAATGGCCACAGGTTTAGGTGATTCCTTTTGCAGTAACTCATAGTTCCTCTTGTACATATCTGAAACCTGGGCAGAATGCCACTTAAAAAAGTCAATCATCCTAGAGATTGTGACCCCAAAGGAAATTTCCTCAGAGGGATTATCAAGAGTATGAGAATCCTCCTTCTCAGACCCATAGTCTAAAGGAGAAGGAATCTGGGCAGAATAAGAAAGGGAGTCATCATCAGAATTCACCTCAGAATAATGGAATTCTCTGGACCTTTTATGGAAAAAGGCAGACCAAGGAGGTGCAGGAACTGAAACCCCTTGAGGAAGCTGCAATGACAGTAAAGCATTAAATAACCCCTGAGTAAAGGCCTGCCACTCACTTTCTGAATCCCTAGGAGCAGAAGAAACATGGTTAGTTTTCTGTTTCTTCTTCAAAGTGACAGCCATCCTGGAAACGTGAAAAGGTCCAGAACCAGGACAGTATTCCACAACTGCAGTAGGAACCTCTTCCCAAAAGAGAAACTGTGGAACCTCATTAGACCCCTCAGAAGCAGTCATCCGTGGTTCCCTCTGAATGCCCAAAATGGATGCCTGCAAACCCTCGTCAGACATGCTGTCTGTCAGATCCTCACTGGCTTCCAACCCAGATGTGGTAGAAGAATCTGACAAAACTAACAGGTGAGCCTCTGGATGCATAATAACCTCAGGAGAAACACCCGGCAGAGGCTGGACAGCAGAAGATTCCAGCCTTACCTTATGCACCTTCTTCTTCCCAGACCCTCAGGGCAGGAAGTTCCATCCATATTACCCACAGCAAGAAGCTTAAGTTGCTGATTCTCAAGGTACAAGGAAAGGGAAGAAAGCCTACTATGAAGAGTTTTGAGGAGAAATGCCTGACAAACTGAACAAGACGTATGATCGTCAGCAGCACCAAGGCAAAAAAGACACTTATCATGATGGTCTTTATGGGGAATCAGTCTTCCACACTGGCATTTCCCCTTCCTGGATGACATTAACCCCAAACAGGATGAACTAAACAGAAAAAGTAACCAAAAAAACATCTGGGTACATATCTGCAACTGTGAGGACTCCAGCAAACAGGAGTAAGCACATAAAAGCCAATAAACAGAAAAACTTTAAAAAAAATGGATGTATGCAACAGACTGGCAGTTAAAACAGACCTGGCGCCAAAAAAGTTATGAGGATGGTAAACCTGAACATCACCTTTATGCCCTACCTTACTCTAGCAGTAAGCAGGTGTCATTCAGCGTACTTTAAAGCAACGGTAAACTTTTGTAAACTGAGTGGACTGAGGGCTTCACTGCAAGGAATCCCATTAGTAAGGAATACTGCAGTGGTGAATGTAAGGACATCTAGTTTTTCACTACTAGTTCCTAGTCACATTTATTTAGTTTTTGTAATGGAGTAGAACATGCACTCATTAAGTGTGCATTTTTTTTATCTTCCTTAGAAGAGTTAATCCTGTATTATTATATTTTTAAATACCTCTGCAAATGCAATAGATCAGGACACGCATTCTGCAGCTAAATGGATGGCTTCTTGATTTAATTAGCAAGGTACCAGGCATCATTTTACTAAACAATGAATAGTGCAAGTGTCTTTTTTGAATTATTTTAAATTTTGACAGACAAAATATTAACATTAAAAAGCATGCACAGTGTAAAAGAACATTCAAGTTGGCTGCTTTCCTTCTAAGATTGTACAGTTTTTTTTTTTCTTTAAACAGATACAAGCTAGAAACACATACTGCAGGATTCACGATGGCTTGCACGGAGTCTAAGAGTAGTGTAAGACTCCAATGCAGCCATCACTATCCAGGAACAGCCTGCATGTGCGTGTAAGAGAGTACCTAAAACGGCTCTTACACGGACAGGGCGTGGATATGCTAATTACCTCACTTGCAGCTGAAAGGCATGCAAATGAGGTAATTTCGCGATCCAGGAAGCAGAAACCTGCCCGTGTAAGAGCCGTGTTATCTGCAGAAATGTACTCAGTTGATAACTGAGTAGCGTTCTGCAAATAACACAAGGGAGCCTTGTCAGCTCCAAATAAAGGTTGCAAATGTCCCAGGCAGCATGCCAATGGCCAAATATGTGGCCATTGGCAATGTACCCCGATGCAAAAATAAAATAAATTTTTTTAGCGCAGTGCCGCGCAAATGGGCTGCACTATAAAAAAACAGAAAAATAAAAATTTGAAACCCACAAATGTGGGTTTTATGCAAAGCATGAATTTACAATGTAAGGGAATAGCAGGCTGAAAACAACATGGCCACCGAGTAGGGTTTGCTAAGGGGGGAAGCTGAGTGTAAGACATGTAACTAAGCATTAGTAGGCAATCCCATGTAAATGAGTGGTAGGATAATGAATCGTACTGTCACATAGGAAATGAGCACATTCCGTGCAGTGTAGGAGTAGGATAAGGGGGAGTAACAGAGTAGGAGATAGGTGACATCACAGGAGGGGAATGTATGAAAGAAATTCAGCTCATTGGAGCACAGTGGCATGTGAAAGATGTCAGTCACACATCATGGAAAGAGGAGTGTCAACAAGTAGGCATGGGAAAGCCAAGAAATGGAAGGTGTACACTATGGATAACACCAAAGTTTCTTGCAGGGCATGCATGCGTACGTGTGCATGCTGGTAGGCACGAGTAAGATAGAGTGCGCGCGTGTAAGTGTGAGTGTGCACGTTTAAGGCAGAATAAGCATGTAGGAGCCTGTTTAAACACCGGTAAGCTTGTTTGCGCTGGTGTGCGCGTGTTTTAACCCGAATAAGCAGATTCTAGTCCATCTAAGCATGTGTGCATGCTAGCCACTGTGAACGTGTTTTCGCTGGTATGTGCGTCGCTCCCCCCTGAGGAAACAGAAGGGAAAAAGGAAGCATGAGAAATAGTAGGAAGCTAGCAGGGATTACTGGCAGAGCTAGCAGGTGAAAACAATCAGAAGCAGGCAATTACACAGGCAGAACAGTAGCCCAGCCCAGCACTTAAAACTCTGCAAACAACAGTGCAGAATGTTTCTCTCAAGAGACACTGCAACAGAGGAGTAAGCTATTAGAAGTGAAAACTGAAAAAGCTTCACTCAGACCAAAAATGCTAGGGGCTGCCATAGCTGTTATAAGGAGACATATGCAACTTGCTGAGGGTGGTGACTATGCAAATGCTGCCAGACAACCCACAGTGAGGAGGCGGAGAAGAGTGTACAGGCCCAGGATCACCTACCAGGGGTTACATGAGCTGGAGATAGTGGAGCGCTATAGAGTGAACAGAGACCTCCTACAGCAAATTGTTGAGCTGTGCAGGCCACGCCTCACACACAGAACCAACAGAGGGGAACCCATCCCAGTGGAAACCAAGGTATGTGTTGGCCTAAGAATACTAGCAACAGGTACCTTCCAGAGACCAACTGGTGATATGATGGGGATATCACAGGCATCAGCATCCAGAGTACTGCACCAGTTCCTGGATGCCATGTCAGCACATGTCGGTGATCATAGGTTCATAGGTCCATACTAGGATATCTGCCCTAGGGCATTTATAAGCCTAGCCAGAATGTGTTTGCCTTTCGCCACCCATTTTAAATTAATTTTGCTATGCCCTTTTTTGAGGTTAGTATACTGTGCCTCTGTCTAACAGTGACACAGAAGTGATACCCGGGGTAAACCTACGATCTCCCATCCACTCATCAAGATTCCTCTTGAAGAGAGTCAATGAGGGACTCTGCCTAACCTGGACTGGGATTTTATTCCAGAGTGAAGGGAGCCTCTGGGTTATGAATCTGTCCCTCCAGCATGTCCTATTTATTTCAGTGCTGAGGTTCAAGTCTCTCGAGCATGTAGCTCGATAGGATTTGGATTTTCTGAGGTGCAGCATGTCCATTAATTCCGGGTTGGACATGGCTTTATACGTCAGGCACAGATCGCCTCTGAACAGGTGGTATGCCACTGAGTAGAGCTGGAGTTTCTTTAACCGGGCAGCATATGGCATCTGTTTGAGCCCTTTGATCCTCTTGGTGAGGTAATGTTGTGGTCTTTCCAGTTGCTGCAGGTGTCTGGTAAGGTACATCCCAAAAGGGGCATTGTACTCAATTATGGGCCTGATGAGGGATGAGTAAAGAGGCACGATGACCTCCCCTGATCTAGATGTGAATCCCTTCAAGATTAGGTGGGCTATATAAAATGTTTTTCTAACCACTTTGGCCACGTGGTGGTCAAATGAGAGATTGCTATCAACTTGGGTCCCCAGGTCCCCAATTACTTCTTCTGTACTTAATGGATTACCACCTATGTGGTAATTTGTGTGCACTTTGTTTTTGCCAAAGGGAATGACTATACACTTTTTGGCGTTTAGCTTGAGGCCATGGCTCTGGCACCAGTTATCTGTTTCTATGAGGCCCTTTTGGAGGATGCTTGTGTCGGCTGGAGAGTTGATTATGGCACCCAGTTTGCAGTCATCTGCGAACTTGGTCAGCCACAGTCCTTCCGTGTTGGCCTGTACCTCCGAGAAATATATACCGAACAAGAGAGGTCCCAGGACTGAGCCTTGTGAGATGCCACTTGTAACTGGTTTGGAGTCTGACATGGCTCCAGCAATTCTAACCATGTGGGTTCTGTCCTTGAGCCAGTTTGCAACCCATCTAGTGACATAGGGGTTTATATTTAAGTTGGTGAGCTTATCTATAATGCCCGAGTGGGGTATTGTATCAAAGACTTTTGCAAGGTCCAGGTAGGCTGTGTGGACCACCTTCCCCTCGTCAATGGCCTTGGTGACTGTTTCAAAGAAATCAACCAGGTTTAAGAGGCAGGATCTGCCCTTAACAAAGCCGAACTGGGTAGGATCCAGTGTCTGTAGGTCCCCAATATCTTTATTTATGAGGTCCATGATGATAATTTCCATAGCTTTGCAGACCAAGCTAGTCAGGCTTATGGGGTGATAGTTTCCAGGATCCATTGAGGCACCACCTTTGTGGAGAGGGACCACAGTTGCTGTACACCACTCTTTGGGTACATATCCTGTAGTAAGGCTGAGATTGAACAGTAGCTTTATGTTTGGGTTTAGCTCTTCTTGGAGTTCATGTGGGATGCAGCTCGGGACACCGTCTGGTCCCATTGATGCTGTGTTTTTTGCTTTGGAGAGGGCGGATCTTACCTGAGCATCTGAGATGTCAGGGGGGCAGCACTCTGCTGGGATAGATATTTGCCCTTTGGTGGGAGGGAGAAGTTTGCTGAACCTGTCAGCTAGGATGTTGGCAATGTCTGTGGGTTCGGTGTATTTTTTGTCATTTTGGACTAATTCTGAGCATATCTGGGAATTACCACCCAGGTTCCTAACATAACTAAAGAAAGCCTTGTGATTATCCTTAGTGTCCTGTGCAATTTTTCTCTTGAAGCTGGCCTTAGACGATTTTATGAGTGCCCGTAGTTATTTGCTAATACTGATCAGAGATGCTTTCCCTTTTTGGAATTTATATTCATGTATACTTCCCCATTTCCCGTGAGGTATTGGCCAGCAATATGCGTCTCTTCCAGCAAATAGCAGAATACCCTGAGGTAGTGGGTGCAATAGACTGCACGCATATACGCATCAAAGCACCAGCTGGTGAGAAGGGTAGGGCCTACATTAACCGCAAGGGCTTCCTCTCCATCAACTGCCAGGTCATGTGTGATGCCCAGGGCAAAATAATGAATGTGTGTGCTGGCTGCCCTGGAAGCTACCATGATTCCCATATCTGGCATTTCACACAGCTGTACCAGACATTTGCCAATGGGGACATCCAACATGGTCACTTAGCGGGGGATGCTGGCTATGCACTGGAGCCTTGGCTGATGACACCCATCAGAAATGCACACACACCTGAACAAGAACACCATAATGAGGCACACGCACAAACACGAAATGTAATTGAGCATGTGTTTGGGCTGCTCAAGTCACGGTTCCAGTGCCTGGACACATCTGGTGGAGCCTTGCAGTATGCACCAACTACATGTACCCAAATTGTCAAGGTATGTGCTATACTACATAATATGATTCTGCGAAAACAGCTGCAGCAGGACCAGCATAGGGCTGGGCAGAACAGCCCCCCACCATTGCTAAGCCAATCACATGCAGAGCGTGACTCGGAGGAGGAACAACCTGAGCCTGCCCCAGTAGGCAGAAGGAGGCGTGCCCAGTATGCCTTGGCCTTGGCAAAGAGGCAACCCATAGCACATACACTGGCTCAGTAGGAACCCTGGAAATTATACCTCTCTCTGACTCACATATATAGTAAAAGGGATGCCTAAGTTGACACAACCTGCTTTCAAACATGTACAGGGTGTGTAGTATGTGCATCCAACATAGACAGCCCTGCAGAACCACCTGACAGCATGATTGCCTATATTTATGCTGTTACTCTTGCAGTCTGATAATAACAAGTTAACTCCTGAAGAGTCTGAAAATTTGCCAGCAGCGTATCGGGGCATTTTTTTTTGTTGGTATAAACAGTATTTAGTGGCATCTATTTTACGTTCTGTTTTTACAGTTACTTTGTGACATTCATTTGAGCTGTTTGTGGCTATCCTAGCTACGTTCCACCGTCTGTTACCTGCAGGAGCTGTTTATTTTTTATGTGTTAAGCAATGTAACACTATGTAGTATATGCAAACTTGATGACCTTGACTAACATCCTACCCTCACCAAGCATGATGCCACAATATGAAGACAAGATGATCAATTACAATAATTGGCTTAAGTATTGCTGTTAGTCAAAGGGGATCCAATGTGTGCCAGCCTGGGATGACATGCTGAGCAAGACACAATGCTCCACCTGCTAGGGATGGCATGCACCTATCACTCCTGGCCTTTTGGATACTGGCAAAGGCTGTTGTCACCCCCACTGTGCCTTGAATAGGTAAGGCTCAAAACACAAACCCACCTCCATAGGTATCACAAGTGATAAGAACCTAGACGTAATGCTACCCAATGCCAGAAGTCTAAACTGCAAGATGCATGCAGTCTAAACTCTCCTCAGCATGGAGAATGTTGATATCTGTTCTGTAACAGAAACCTGGGTCAAGGCTCACAAGAGCACCCTAACACTACCAGGTTACACCTCATACCATGCTTTACAGCCCCAAAACATGGAACAAACTACAAAAGGAGGGTGACTAGCAATAATTGTCAAGGATAACCACACCCCCAGGTTGGTACCACAACAAGAGGCAGCATGGACTATCCACGGGCAAGTAACAGTGGCTAAAACTGCCTCCCAGTTTGTAGCTTGCTACAGACTACCCTCCTAATGCCAGGAACTGCACTTGGCCTACGTCGCAACACATGAAAATATCAAGCTCTCCAAACAACATTATATTGGGCAACTGAAAATACTCAAACATAGACTGGGAGCATTATTCTAGCTCCAACACCCTAGGCCAAAGGTTCCTAGAATTCATAAACCAAAATGCTCAGGAACAACTTACCACTCCAACAAGAGGGGTAAGCATACTGGATGTGATAATCAGCAACATGGGTACTCTATGGCCAGATGAGAAGTGTATCCCTCACTGGTAAGATCAGACCATAGAGTAATCACACTGGATATTCACATCCTGACCCCAGTCCCTGGGCAGAAAACCACAGTGAAAAGCATGTGTAAAGCAAATCTTGCACTCCTCCAAACTGATGTGGAATCCATTAAAGGCCCTGTGCCTGTGGAAAATATGGGCCACACCTCAGAACCCTTTATAAATGCATTTGATGAACACTTTCAGGAATGCATGGATTATGCAATCCCAAATAAAACCAAGACCCAATTCCATACACGCAGGCATCTGGCCTGGTGGACCTCAGCCATTACCAAACCATGTAAGAGAAGGAGGAAGCTACTACATGATAGAGCAAATCACAAAAAGGGAAGTAATCTCTGATCAGTATTATGGCAAAAAACTATGGCCACACATAAAATCCACTAAGGCCAGCTACAACATGTTGAATCTGTGAATCTTGAGGCAATGTTACACCTGCCCCATGTACACAGACAACCCCCTCCTCCCCCCAAAGAATACAAATATATGTGAGAGATGCAACCATTTATCCAAACTGGAGGCCGAGCTCTCTCAACTCAGTACTGGCAAAACTAGTCAGGAGGAGAAGGTAACCACACACACCACAAACCCAGTCTCACATAGACCTATCACAACTGCAAACCAAAGACATAAACACACAAAAACATTCCCGGAGGCTCTAATTAAAAATCCACCAAATCAACAGAGGCCTCCAAAGCAGACACCCAAGCAACCACTACCTCAAAACACAGTACATGCAACACATAGTTCACAAAGTCAGTGTGCCAAACAGTCACAGCCCTTAAGGACAAACAACATGCCTGATACACTTGTAATAGGTGACTCCATAGTCAGACACACTGATGTCCCGCTCACCAGACTGAACAAGGAAAAGGTTACAGTAAGCTGCCTGTAGGCCGCTACAATCCACCACAAAACACAAGCATGCAGGTCACTCCAAAGCAAGTACAAATATGACTCAGTCATTGTCCATGCTGGTGTGAATGACCTGAGACGTACCTCCCTGGACTACATGAAAAGAGACATAGAGGAGCTCTCTGATTATGTAGCCCAGGCCGGTATGACCCTGACCCTGAGCAGCATCCTACCCTCACCAAGAATGATGCCACAGTACAAACACAGAATGATCAGCTTTAACAATTGGCTCAATTACTGGTGTCATTCCAAGGGGATCCAATGTCTGTCTGCTTGGGATGACATGCTTGACAAGCCAAGCTGCTTTGCCAGGGATGGCTTGCACCTGTCACCCCTGGGCTTCTGGATATTGGCTAAGCCTCTTGCCACCTCCATAGTGCCTTTTTTAGGCAAGGCTCAAAAGACAAACCCACCTCCCTAGAAAACATAAGTGGAAAAAACTAAGGGTAATGCTGCTCAATGCCAGAAGTCTAAACCTCAAGATGCACGCTCTCGAGGCCCTCCCCAGTATGGAAAACATTGGTGTATGTGCAGTGACAGAAACCTGCTTCAAGGCTCCTGAGAGCACCCCAGCACTACCAGGTTATACCTCATATCATGCTTTTCGGCCCCAAAACCTGGACCAAACCACAAAAGGAGGGAGAGTATCCATATTCATCAAAGATACCCACACCTCCAGGTTACTGACAAAGCACGAAGCATCGGAGACCATCCACGTGCAACTAACCGTAGGCAAAACTGCTGTACAGTTTGTAGCATGCTACAGACCACCCTCTCAAACCCAGGAACCCCACTCAGCCTTTCTGAAGACACTGGAGAGTATGACTGTCTCTCTAAATACCAAACAAGGTACTCACAAATTACCACATAGGTAGTAATCCATTACGTACAGAAGAAGTAATCAGGGACCTAGGGACACAAGTGGACAGTAACCTCTCATGTGACGCTCTCATTGCCAAGGTGGCTAGGAAGACCTTCTATATTGGCCACCTTATCATGAAAGGATTCACATCTACATCAAGAGAGGTCATTGTGCCCCTATACTCTTCTCTTAACAGGCCCATAATTGAGTACAATGCCCCATTTGGGATGTACCTTACCCGACACCTGCAGCAATTAGGAAGACCCCAAAAGTACCTCACCAAGAGAATAAAGGGTCTCAAACATTAGTCATATGCTGCCCGGCCAAAGAAACCCCAGCTGTATTCAGTCACATACTGCCTACTCAGAGGCGATGTATGCTCGATGTACAAGGCCATGTCCAATCCAGAATTAATGGACATGCTCCACCTCAGAAAATCCAAATCCATCAGAGCCACGAGAGCGAGAGATTTCAACCTCAACACATAAATAAATAGGATGTGCTGGAGGGACAGATTCATAATCGAGAGGCTCCCTACACTCTGGAACAGAATCCCAGTCCATGTTAGGCAGAGCCCCTCACTGAATCTCTTCAAGAGGAATCTTGACGAGTGGATGGGAGATCGTAGATTTACACTGGGGGTCATCACTGTGTCACGTCTAGACAGAGGCACAGTAAAGTAAACCCTAAATGGGCATAATATTCACATAGCAAGGGGTGGTGAAAGCCACACACACTCTGGCTTGGCTTATAAATGCCCTAGGGCAGATAGCCTAGTATGAACCTATGAACCTATGAAGATACAAATTGTACAGGACACTAAGGATAATCACAAGGCTTTCTTAACTGATGGTAGGAACCTTGGTGGGAATTCACAGATATGCTCTGAATTACTCAAATATTACAAACAATACACCAAACCCACACACATTGCCAACATCCAACCTGACAGGTTCAGTGCAAACTCCCCCCCCACACCAAAATGCCAAATATCTATCCCAGCAGAGTGCTGGCCCACTGACATTGCAGATGTTGAGGTAACAGCCAGCATTTTCAAAGCAAAACACACAGCATCAATAGTATGAGATGGTGTCCTGGGCTGCGTCCAACATGAACTCCAAGAATAATGGAACGCCAAATAACACTACTGCTCAATCTCAGCCTTACCACAGGATATGTACCCAAAGAGCAGTGTACAGCAACAGTGGTCCCTCTCCACAAAGGTGGCACCTGAATGGATACTGCAAACTATCACCACAGAATCCTGAGAAGCTTGGTCTGCAAAGCTATGGAAAAGATCATCATGGACCTCAGAAATAAAGATATTGGCGACCTACAGACTCTGGACCCTACCCAGTGTGGCCTTCTTAGGGGCAAACCAGCTCTAGGACAGAATTGCCATGGTCAGAAATGCCGCAGCCATGTCAGACTACAAACCAGCTACAACTGGCATCCCACAAGGCTCGGTCCTGGGACCTCCCTTGTTTGGTATATATTTCCCATAGGTACAGGCCAACATGGAAGGACTGTGTCTGAACAAGTTTGCAGATGACTACAAACTGGGCACCATATCTGACCCTCCAGCTGACATAAGCATCCTACAAAAGGGCCACATAGAAACAGACAACTGGTGCCAGAGCCATGTCATCAAGCTAAATGCAGAAAAGTGTATAGTCATCCCCTGTGGATAAACAGTAAGTGCCCACCAATTACCACATAGGTGTTAACCCATTAAGTACTTTAGAAGTAATAAGAGACCTGGGGACACAAGTTGATAGATATCTTGCATTTGACAACCATGTGGCTGTAGTGGTTACAGAAACATACCGTATACCCACCTAATCATGAAGGTAGTCACATCTAGATCAGGGGAGGTCATCGTGCCTCTTCAGTCATCCTTCATCAGCCTCACAATTGAGTACAATGGCCCTGTGGGATGTACCTCAGCAGACACCTCCAGCAACTGGAAAGACCCCAAAAGTACCTCACCAGGAGGATCAAAGAACTCTAACAGATGCCATGTGTTGCCTGATTAAACAAACTGCAGCTCCACACAGTGCCATACTGCCTGCCCAGAGGCAATCTGTGCCTGATGTATAAAGCCATGTCCAAGCTGGAATCAATGAACATGCTGCACCTTGTAAAATCTGAATGCCAGTGAGCTATGCACATGAGAGACCTGAACCCCAGCACTGACATAAATAGGACATGCTGTAGTGATTGATCCATAACCCAGAAGCTCCCTCCACTCTTGAGTAAACTCCCAGTACAGGTTAGCCAGAGAGTCCCTCATTGACTCTCCTCAAGAGGAATCTTGATGAGTGGATGGGAGATGGTAGGTTTACCCTGGGTATCACTGTCATGTCATGGGTAGACAGAGGCACAGTATACTAACCTTGAAATATGTCATGGCAAACTCCAGTTACAATGTGTGTTGAAGGACAAACACACTCTCTGACTAGCATTAGAAATGGCCTAGGGCACATAGCTAGTGTTTGTCAATGTCCACCCAAGTTGCGGAATATACTACCAATGTTGGACAAGCCTGGTTTAAGTAGTCCATATCTGAACAAAACGCAACATGGTCATATATGCACAACTGGCCCTTAACCAGTCTGGTGTGCTCACTATGAATATTTAAAGCAGTGATAGGACTGAAACCCAGGATGCTGTCCACCACAGTGAAAGTACTGAACCAGTACACTATACGATATTACAGTGTTTGGTCAGCATGAAAGGATGTTGACAACTGTATGCAAACTATCCCATGGAAACCCTGCAGGCACAGTATAATCCCTGTTGGGTTCAGACACAAAGCAGTTGGGCAGTAAGTACACAACATGACTTCCAACACACAACTATAAATGTGAAATATTGTTGAAGTTCACATACAACCACAAATGTGGTGGACCGCAGATTTCAACATATGGAAAGCTCACACTGGGCATGCTCGCACACTTTGATAAATGAGACATATGTCAGGCAACAAGCCATGGAAAGCCTGAACTGGGCATGCTCACACACTTAGGCCATGTCTCAGTTTAGCAGTTGGCCACACATATCTGACATTTGTATGTGTTAATCCAGGAACCTCCCACAATACAGCAATCTGCCCAGTGCACACAGTTAAATGACAACAGAGACATAAGTAAAATAGTGGATCCCTGTCATACTAAAACATCTTCCACAGATACACAAGTTGTTCATAGAAACAGGGAAAGCTATGGCAATAAAGACCTGCAAACAGTTTATCAGCAACAAATATTGTGCATCTGAAATTAAACATATGGGTGTAGAGGTCAATACTAGGCTGTTTGCCCTAGGGAATACATAAGCTTAGCCAGAGTGTGTTTGGCGTCTGCCTCCCCAGTACAGTAGGCTACTGTGCCTCTGTAAAGTAGGTCACAGAAGGCACCGTTTAAGGCTAGTGTGCTGTGCCTCGGTCAAGCAGGGACACAATGGAGATCCTAGGGGTTGAATTTGCAAAGTCACATCCATGTGGCTGGTGTTTGCTGGAGGAGGGTTGGCGAGGACTTATAACAGTAATTGGGCATCAATTACAGACTGAGGGGAGCCTTATCTGCTGTGTCTGGACAATTTCACTGTCAACACTTGGAAGTGATGATTTTGAGGGATTGAAGTGTCTTGCCAATACTGTTCAGAGACGTCCTCCCTCTGTGGGATATTGCTCTGTAATGTATTAGCTCCCTCCTTCTGTTGTACAGCTTATATATGGCTGGTGTACACCAGACAGGTCTCCTGTTGTGGAGGAGTCTTGGGTTTATTTGGGATAGCATGATCAATGCAAACCTTCTGGATGCTCATAGAATGCAATTGGCAAGGATTATGCAGAGTGTCCTGTATAATCTCCCAGCATGGGTCTTTTGAAGTTTTCCACCCCAGTCATCACAAGTGTAAAGTCTGCTTTTGATAAATACTTTGTTTACAGTGACTTCCTTGCCTGGGAGTGGGGATGGGATATGGATGTCCAGGGAAAGTTGGTTATGGTCAGATATTAACAATGGTGGTCTACCTCTGGTGTGGAACATAGAGTCCCCATGTTGCAGTTGGTCAGGTCCAATATGTATTCCCCCTTGTGGCTGTGGTGATTGGTCCTTCCATAGCACATGGATTCACAAATTGTAGTGGCTGTAGGGTGATGTTGTTGAGGCCTGAGTAGTTCCCCCACCCAATATACCTGTACCTGAAGTTAACCACTGTAATGGTATATGTGAACACCTTCATATCCTACACTGTTCCCAGGAAAGCAAAGTGTGGTTCCTGGATATGGGAGGGGTGTGTTGTGTGTTACAGGTCCTGTGGTCACGAAGCATGGCATAAAACATAACCTGGCAGTGCTGATGTGCATATGTGACCCTGAGGTAGGCGGCTGTTAATGCATATATATGCTATCCCCCTTACTGACAGATAGCAATAGATGTACATACCTCTTTATAAATAATGATGTCAGCACCCTATAAATACTGCAGGAGAAGAAAAGATGCCCAGTAATTTGAATAGCGTGCTCCGCTAATGCGTCTCTCTCAAGTGTCATAATTTAGTTAGGTAGGGGTTTGAATCCTGCAAATGCTCAGTGTGTGTGTGCAATTCTGTGTGAAAGAAATGTCCCTTTTGGCAACTAGAAGAACACACTACATGATGTACATTCCTCTTTCTAAACACTGATGATGTCAGCACCCTATAAGTATAGCAGGAGAAGAGAAACCTCCCAGTAATGCGAATAACACGCTCTGCGAATGCGTTTCTTTCAAGTGTTATAACATAGTTAGGTAGGGGTTTGAATCCTGCAAATGCTCAGTGTGTGTGTGTGTGTGTGTGTGTGTGTGTGTGTGTGTGCAATTCTGTGTGAAAGAAATGTCCCTTTTGGCAACTAGAAGAACACACTACATGATGTACATTCCCCTTTCTAAACACTGATGATGTCAGCACCCTATAAGTATAGCAGGAGAAGGGAAACCTTCCAATAATGCGAATAGCATGCTCTGCTGATGTGACGCTCTCAAGTATCATAACATAGTTAGATAGGGGTTTGAATCCTGCAAGGGGGGGGTCAGTGTGTGTGCAATTCTATGAAAGAAATGACCCTTTTGGCAACTAGAAGAACACACTACATGATATACATTCTTCTTTCTAAACACTGATGATGTCAGCACCCTATAAGTATAGCAGGAGAAGCGAAACCTCCCAGTAATGCGAATAGCATTCTCTGCAAATGCATCTCTCTCAAGTATCATAACATAGTTAGGTAAGGGTTTGAATCCTACAAATGCTCCGTGTGTGGGTGCAATTCTGTGTGAAAAAAATGTCCCTTTTGGCAACTAGAAGAACACACTACATGATGTACATTCCACTTTCTAAACACTGATGATGTCAGCACCCTATAAGTATAGCAGGAGAATGGAACTCTCCCAGTAATGTGAATAGCACGCTCTGCGAATGCGTCTCTCTCAAGTGTCATAACATAGCTAGGTAGGGGTTTGAATCCTGCAAATGCTCAGAGTGTGTGTGCAATTCTGTGTGAAAGAAATGTCCCTTTTGGCAACTAGAAGAACACACTACATGATGTACATTCCTCATTCTAAACACTGATGATGTCAGCACCCTATAAGTATAGCAGGAGAAGGGAAACCTCCCAGTAATGCGAATAAGACGCTTTGCGAATGCGTTTCTCTCAAGTGTCATAACATAGTTAGGTAGGGGTTTGAATCCTGCAAATGCTCAGTGTGTATGCAATTCTGTGTGAAAGAAATGTCCCTTTTGGCAACTAGAAGAACACACTACATGATGTACATTCCTCTTTCTAAACACTGATGATGTCAGAACCCTATAAGTATACCAGGAGAAGTGAAACCTCCCAGTAATGCGAATAGCATGCTCTGCGAATGCGTCTCTTAACATAGTTAGGTAGGGGGTTTGAATACTGCAAATGTTCAGTGTGTGTGTGAAAGAAATGTCCCTTTTGGCAACTAGAAGAACACACTACATGATGTACATTCCTCTTTCTAAACACTGATGATGTCAGCACCCTATAAGTATAGCAGGAGAGAAACCTCCCAGTAATGCGAATAGCATGCTCTGCGAATGTGTCTTTCTCAAGTGTCATCACATATTTAGGTAGGGGTTTGAATCCTGCAAATGCTCAGTGTGTGTGTGCAATTCTGTGTGAAAAAATGTCCCTTTTGGCAACTAGAAGAACACACTACATGATGTACATTCCCCTTTCTAAACACTGATGATGTCAGTACTCTATAAGTATAGCAGGAGAAGGGAAACCTCCCAATAATGCAAATAGCGTGCTCTGCTAATGTGTCACTCTCAAGTGTCATAACATAATTAGGTAGGGATTTGAATCCTGCAAAGGGGGTTAGTGTGTGTGCAATTCTGTGTGAAAGAAATGTCCCTTTTGGCAACTAGAAGAACACACTACATGATGTACATTCTTCTTTCTAAACAGTGATGATGTCAGCACCCTATAAGTATAGCAGGAGAAGGGAAGCTTCCCAGTAATGCGAATCGCGTGCTCTGCTAATGCATCTCTCTCAAGTCTCATAACATAGATAGATGGAAGTTTGAATCCTACAAATGCTCAGTGTGTGTGTGCAATTCTGTGTAAAAGAAATGTCCCTTTTGGCAACTAGAAGAACACACTACATGATGTACATTCCTCTTTCTAAACACTGATGATGTCAGCACCCTATAAGTATAGCAGGAGAAGGGAAACCTCCCAGTAATGCGAATAGCACGCTCCGCAAATGCGTCTTTCTCAAATGTCATAACATAGTTAGGTAGGGGTTTGAATCCTGCAAATGCTCAGTGTGTGTGTGAAAACAATGTCCTTTTTGGCAACTAGAAGAACACACTACATGATATACATTCCTCTTTCTAAACACTGATGATGTCAGCACCCTATAGGTATAGCAGGAGAAGGTAAACCTCCCAGTAATGCGAATAGCATGCTCTGCGAATGCGTTTTTCTCAAGTGTCATAACATAATTAGGTAGGGGTTTGAAACCTGCAAATGCTCAGTGTGTGTGCAATTCTGTGTGAAAGAAATGTCCCTTTTGGCAACTAGAACACACTACATGATGTACATTCCTCTTTCTAAGCACTGATGATGTCAGCACCCTATAAGTATAGCAGGAGAAGGGAAACCTCCCAAAAATGTGAATAGCACGCTCTGCTAATGCGTCTTTCTCAAGTGCTATAACATAGTTAGGTAGGGGCTTAAATCCCACAAATGCCATGTGTGTTTTTGTCACACAGTTTGTCCATGTGTGTTGGGTGTTGTTCTTAATATTGTATGACATAATTATATCAGTAATGTCAATGCACACATGAGGTACGTGTGTGCCACATAGACATATGTACCTGTGACCTTAAATAGTTCCCATGTGTGAAGCCTGCCTCATGTGAATACATGGAATTTGCATTACACAACTTTTTGACTGTGGTTTTCTGTGCAGGGGCTGCGGTTGGTATGTGAATATACAGTGAGAGTAGTCTATGGTGTCATCTTACCAGTGAGGGATACACTTATGGTCTGGACCATATAGTCCACATGTTGGTGATGATCAGGTGCAGCATGTTGTCCCCTCTTGTGGGAGTAGTAACAAGTTGTTCCATAGCATTTGAGTGTATGGATTCTAGGAACCTTTCACCTAGGGTGTTGGAGCTACAGTAATGCTCCCAGTCTGTGTGTGGGTAAATGAAGCTGCCCAATATATTGTTGTTTGGAGACACCTGCAGATATTCATGTATTCTTAAGTAGGCTAAGTGGGTTACCTGGGTTTAGGAGGGGGTCTGTAGCAGGCTATGAACTGGAAGTCAGTTTAACCCACTGTTAGTTGCACATGGATAGTCTGTGATGCATCACACTGTGGAAACAACCTGGGGGTGTGGGTATAGTTTCATAGGTTCATAGGTTCATACTAGGCTATCTGCCCTAGGGCATTTATAAGCCAAGCCAGAGTGTCTTTGGCTTTCGCCACCCATTTTAAATTAATGTTGCTATGCCCTTTTTTGAGGTTAGTATACTGTGCCTCCATCTAACATTGACACAGAAGTGATACCCGGGGTAAACCTATGATCCCCCATCCACTCATCAAGATTCCTCTTGAAGAGAGTCAATGAGGGACTCTGCCTAACCTGGACTGGGATTTTATTCCAGAGTGAAGGGAGCCTCTGGGTTATGAATCTGTCCCTCCAGCATGTCCTATTTATGTCAGTGCTGAGGTTCAAGTCTCTCGAGCGCATAGCTCGATGGGATTTGGATTTTCTGAGGTGCAGCATGTACATTACTTCTGGGTTGGACATGGCATTATACGTCTGGCACAGATCACCTCTGAGCAGGCGGTATGCCACTGAGTATGGAGATTTGTTAACCAGGCAGCATATGGCATCTGTTTGAGCCCTTTGATCCTCTTGGTGAGGTAGTTTTAGGGTCTTTCCAGTTGCTGCAGGTGTCTGGTAAGGTATATCCCAAAAGAGGCATTGTACTCAATTATGGGCCTGATGAGGGATGAGTAAAGAGGCACGATGACCTCCCCTGATCTAGATGTGAATCCCTTCATGATTAGGTGGGCTATATAAAATGTTTTTTTAACCACTTTGGCCACGTGGTTGTCAAATGAGAGATTGCTATCAACTTGGGTCCCCAGGTCCCTAATTACTTCTTCCGTACGTAATGGATTACCACCTATGTGGTAATTTGTGGCCACTTTGTGTATGCCAAAGGGGATGACTATACACTTTGTGGCATTTAGCTTGAGGCCATGGCTCTGGCACCAGTTGACTGTTTCTATGAGGCCCTTTTGGAGGATGGTTGTGTCTGCTGGAGAGTCGATTATAGCGCCCAGTTTGCAGTCATCTGCGAACTTGGTCAGCCACAGTCCTTCCATGTTGGCCTGTACCTCCGAGAAATATATACCGAACAGGAGAGGTCCCAGGACTGAGCCTTGTGGGATGCCACTTGTAACTGGTTTGGAGTCTGACATGGCTCCAGTAATTCTAACCATGTGGGTTCTGTCCTTGAGCCAGTTTGCAACCCATCTAGTGACATAGGGGTTTATTTTTAAGCTGGTGAGCTTATCTATAATGCCCGAGTGGAGTATTGTATCGAAGGCTTTTGCGAGGTCCAGGTAGGCTGTGTGGACCACCTTCCCCTCGTCAATGGTGACTGTTTCAAAGAAATTGACCAGGTTTAAGAGGCAGGATCTGACCTTAACAAAGCCAAACTGGGTAGGATCCAGTGTCTGTAGGTCCCCAATATCTTTATGTATGAGGTCCATGATGATCCTTTCCATAGCTTTGCAGACCAAGCTAGTCAGGCTTATGGGGCGATAGTTTCCAGGATCTGTTGAGGCACCACCTTTGTGTAGAGGGATCACTGTTGCTGTACGCCACTCTTTGGGTACATATCCTGTGGTAAGGCTGAGATTGAACAGTAGTTTTATGTTTGGGTTTAGCTCATCTTGGAGTTCATGTAGGATGCAGCCCGGGACACTGTTTGGTCCCATTGATGCTGTGTTTTGCTGTGTTTTTTGCTTTAGAGAGGGCAGCTCTTACCTGAGCATCTGAGATGTCAGGGGGGGCAGCACTCTGCTGGGATAGATATTTGCCCTTCTGATGGGGAGGGGGGGAAGAAGTTTGTGCTGAACCTGTCAGCTAGGATGTTGGCAATGTCTGTGGGTTCGGTGTAGTTTTTTGTCATTTTGGACTAATTCTGAGCATATCTGGGAATTCCCACCTAGGTTCCTAACATAACTAACGAAAGCCTTGTGATTATCCCCAGTGTCCTGTGCAATTCTTCTCTCAAAGCTGGCCTTAGATGATTTTATGAGTACCCGTAGTATTTTGCTAACACTGATCAGAGATGCCTTCCCTTTTTGGGATTTTGCTCTATCATGTAGTAGCTTCCTCCTTCTATTGTATAGTTTGTTTATGGCTGTGGTCCACCAGACAGGACGTCTGCCTTTGGAGGATTGGGTCTTGTTTTTATTTGGGATTGCATGATCCATGCATTCCTGAAGGTGTTCATAGAATGCGTTTATAAAGGATTCAGTGGTCTGGGCCGTATTTTCCATAGGCCTGGGGGCTTTGAAGGATTCCACTCGGTTTTGAGGGGTGTGGAATTTGCTGTAGAGAAGTTTACACTGTGATTTTCTGGGCAGGAGGTGGGGTCGGGATGTGAATATCCAGTGAGATTAGTTTATGGTCTGATCTTACCAGTGAGGGATACACTTCTGGTCTGGAGCATAGAGTCCCCATGTTGGTGATGATCAGGTCCAGTATGTTTCCCCCCTCTTGTGGGAGTGGTAACAAGTTGTTCCATAGCATTTGAGTGTATAAATGCTAGGAACCTTTGAGCTAGGGTGTTGGAGCTAGAGTAATGCTCCCAGTCTATGTTTGGGTAGTTGAAGTCCACCAATATAATGGTGTTTGGAGAGACCTACATATTTCCAGTGTTCTCAGGAAGGCCAAGTGGGGTTCCTGGGTTTGGGAGGGTGGTGTGTGGCAGGCTATAAACTGGAAGGCAGTTTTACCCACTGTTAGTTGCACATGGATAGTCTGTGATGCTTCGTGCTGTGCCACCATCCTGGAGGTGTGTGTATCTTTGACGAATATTGATACTCCCCCTCCTGTTCTGGTTCGGTGCAAGTTTTGGGGCCAACAAGCATGGTATGAGGTATAACCTGGCAGTGCTGGGGTGCTCTCGGGAGCCTTGAACCAGGATTCTGTTACTGCACAGATATTGATGTTCTCCATGCTAAGGACAGTTTCCAGTGCATGCATCTTGAGGTTTACACTGCTGGCGTTGAGTAGCATTACTATTAGTTTCTTATCCCTTGTGATACCTATGGAGGTGGTTTTGTCTTTTGAGCCTTGCCTAAAAAAGGCACTATGGGGGTAGCAAGAGCCTTTGCCAATATCCGAAAGCCCAGGGGTGACAGGTGCAAGCCGTCCCTAGCAAAGCATCGTGGCTTGCCGAGCATGTCATCCCAGGCTGACAGGCATTGAATCCCCTTTGAATGACACCTATACTTAAGCCAATTGTTGAAATTGATCATCTTGTCTTCATATTGTGGCATCATTCCTGGTGAGGGTAAGATGCTACTCAAGGTCAGGGTCATACCAGCCTGGGCCACATGCTCAGAGAGCTCCTCTATGTCTCTTATCATGTAGTCCAGGGAGGTACGTCTCAGGTCATTCACACTGGCATGGACAATGACTGAGTCATATTTGTACTTGACTTGGAGTGACCTGAGTGCTTGTGTTATGTGGCGGATCATGGCGCCCAACACACAGCTCACCGTGACCTTCTTGTTCAGCCTGGTGAGCAGGACGTCAGTGTGCCTGACGATAGAGTCACCTTTTACAAGTGTATCAGGTGTGTTGTTTAGCCTTAAGGGCTGTGACTGTTCGGCACACTGGCTTTGTGAGCTATGTGTTGCACGTGTTCTGTTCTGGGGTACCGGTTGCTTGGGTGTCTGCTTTGGAGGTCTCTGCTGCTTAGGCAGATTTTTATTTAGAGCCTCCAAGTATGTTTTTGTGTGTTTATGTGTTTGGTTTGCTGTCGTGGTAGGTCTATGTGAGACTGGAATTGTAGTGACTGTGGTTTCCTTCTCCTCCTGACAGGTTTTGCCAGTACTGAATTGAGAGAGCTTAGCCTCCAGTTTGGCTATATGGTCGCATCTCTCACATGTGTTGGAATTTGTTGGGAGGAGGAGAGGGTTGTCTGTGTTCATGAGGCAGTTGTAACATTGCCTCAAGATTCCCAGATTCACCAGCTGGACCGGAGAGGAGATTGACAACTGACCTTTGGACATGCTAGAATAATATTGGGAATTCCTTTATAATTGACAATAAAAAGGGCCGATGGGGAACAAGGTACTCAAGGGGAGTTTGTGAGGGTGTAGTGCTTTCAATTTGTTAGTGCTGATGTATATAATTGCCTTAGTGAGCCAGTGCCAGGTAACTTAAATGCAATGTGTTACAGGTAACTTAAATGCAAAAATGACAAACAGTAACTTTCTTTCAAGTGAAACAAGGAAATAAGTACAGTAAGCAATGAAAATGTCACTAGGGATCCACAGAAGCGCTGAAAAGCCGTGTTTTAGGTGGAATTAGCGTTTCAGGGAAATAACAAGCAAACAAGCATACAAACAAAGCTACATTCAGCAGGCCTGGATCTAGTCTATGCTACAGCAAACAAGGTGTACCAATTTCAGTAAGAAACACTTCAAATATGCAGGCACTATAAGCCTTTAGCCAGTAATTCCCAGCTCAGACGGGCAGAGACCAGCCTCTCCTCCCACAAGAGTGCAGACCATGAACCTTCTTAATGTAAAATAACCGGCCTGAAGCCCAAGTGCTTAAACTGGAAGTAATACACTTTTAGAATAACAGACACTGAGCTCGCAATCAGCAGTTCCCAACTTAGATGGATGTAAGCTACCTGTCCTGCCACCACAGTATCCTTGACATTTAATGTAACTCGCCCTCCTGTCATAGTTAGTTCCATGTTTTGGGGCTGTCAAGCATGGTATGAGGTGTAACCTGGTAGTGCTAGGGTGCTCTTGTGAGTCTTGAACCTGTAGTCTATTACTGCACAGATATCAACATTCTCCATGCAGAGTAGAGTTTGGACTGCATGCATCTTGCGGTTTACATGTCCGGCATTGAGTATTATTACTTCCATTTTCTTATCCCCTGTGCTACCTATGTAGGTGGCCTTGTGTTTTCAGCCTTACCACCAGAATGCAAAGATGTGCAGACATTACACTATGGTAATTAATAGCGGTGTACAAAACAATACAATGACAACCATACTGTTAATGCATCAGGCATGCTGGGATATACACACAATGATATCATTACACTGTACTGTTGACAACATGATAATATTACTACACGTCTATGTAGTCACCCTGTGCATCAGCACCATGTTAACCTGTTCCTGCATCAATGTTACAGATTGCAGGAGGAAGCACAGTTTCATCATATGCACAGGGTGTGTACTTGGTATGCCCGAGTCTGCCACTGATACAACCAATCGACATGTATGTGTGTGTGTGTTAGTGAGGGACAACAGTACAAGATGGGGCAATGTTGATGCAGTGTGTGCGTGTATGTGTTAGCCCTAGGTGTTAGCATTATGCATGTATGTATGCATGCACACAGTTCCACCTCAGTACATGAGATACAAACACACAGACACAAACACACCTGCAATCTAACACATAGCAATACTGTTTGAGGGTATTATTACTATTATTATCATTAGTATTAAAAGTATTGTTATTACACACTCACCAGCATGGATTGGCTGCCTTGCTGTTACACCAGAGGGACCTGCACAAATAAGACATTTATTGTCAGTGGGCACAACTGTGCCATTGATACTGTGAGTATGATACAGTTCAGTAGTACAACAGTTGGCTTTCACAGGTCTACTGCTGATATTGAGAATATCACTCTTGCACAATAATTACCAGGATAACAGCTACAAACACAGTACACACCTCACACATGCATAAACTACCAGTGTAGAGAACAGTCAACTATAGATATGGCATGTTACCTGCACGCTCCATGTCCACATGCTGGGTAGCTCCTGCCTCCATCATTACACATGTCTGCAGATGTTGTTGTTGTTTGGCTGGAGCCACAACACTTAGGAGGAGCCCCTCCAGTCTAGTGAGGGGGGTGTATAGCTGCCCCACCACCTGTGGCAAGCTGTTGTCTGTGGATATCAGATGCACGCTGATGGACTTTTCTAATTAAATCACTGCAGTGATGGCGTACCTGCTCATATGTCCAGTTATGCATGCCTATGTCATTTACCCGACGGACAAGGTCTTGCCACAGTGCAGCCCTCTCCTGCTGGTTCTGGCTGGTGCGGGAAAAGAGTGTGGCAAAATCCCACACCAGGCTCTGGTGTATCTCCTCTTCCTTTGCAGCAGAGTATGAGGGGTTGCGCTGGTGCACCATCGCCCTGGAAGGAAAAGAAAAATATGTGAGCAAGTGATATGGCACACATAATACTCTACTGTAGTGATATCACTGAACTGCCATATATAGCATCTGTCTGTCTATTGGGGAATACACATATAAATGACCACATGTCAATGCTCAGCCAACAACTGTGTGACAGTGCCTGGCACACTCCATACAACATACTAGTATACACCAGCAGTCGGCACACTGTTTGAGGTCCAATACACAACCTCACACTGGGGGTTTGTATCAAGGTAATGGATGGGGAATATTGTCAACCCATGCAATGCATGCAATGCACAGTTAAAATTTCAATGGTAATGCACCCTAGTCTTTGTGGCCATACCCCTACCTACACCGCAGTCACATACAGGGAACCACAGCACAACATATGGCAATGTAGTATGTTTGTATCCCAGTACCTGACACATCTTTCTCTGGCCTCACACCAAGGACACACACTACCATGACAGACACAAAGTCATGCTGAACAATCACACCATTACAGACCTTGCACACAGTCAGTGGCACACTCATTCCACCTCACATAGTTGGTATTGCAATGAGTGCATCTGTGTGTGCATTGTGTCATAGGTAGGTAGTATGCTATTGGCCCTGGGCCTACAGCAGCATACTGTTATGCTACCCTGCCCCTTGGGACACATGTGATGTGATTGTACTTGCTCCTGTCAAACAGTTACACAGGGTGACTCATATGGCATATTACCTATCTGCATAACATTCAACATGGGTATGTCTGACATTTACTAATGAGGAGCCTTGCTTCTTAATGCTGGGTAGTTTACTCCAGGGTATAGCTTATTTGTGGGTAGGAACCTGTACCTCCACCATGTGCTCTTCACTGCAGTGCCAAGGATGACAGACATAGGTAATTTAGGCTGGGGATATTGTGAGGTGTTACCATGGTTGTTGGACAACTGTTATGGGTGTGACTTAACTATGTATATCCAGCAGTGTTAACCTCTGTGTAGGTAGTATGAAAGGCACTCTATCTGTGGTTTTGTCAGTCACTCTGCATAGGTAATGTGTTTGAGGGCATTATCACTGTTTGTTAGGTATGACTGTGTCATTCTCCCTTTCTGTAGTTGTCATGGGAGGTACATATAATGTAGGACATTGTGAGGTGTAGATGGGTACAGTGACCTACATTTCCCTAGCTGACACACCATCTGTGCTGACATGTACCATGTACAGGGATTACAAGACTAGTGTGCCACTGTGAATATCAAAGGGGAGGCTATTGTACACTTGTTTCCCATGTTCCCTCCTGACACATCCAGTAGTAGGCAGGCAACCACCTATGTGGTGGTTAGTGGTGTAAGTGTTTTGGAATGGGGTATGGTACGCCAGTATCCACACTGGTGTTCAGTCCATGCTTTTGTCACCAGGCACCTTTTGCAATACATCTGCACAAATGTGCCTCTCTCAGTATATATATATATATATATATATATATATATATATATATATATATATATATATATATATATATATATATATATATATATATGTGTGTGTGTGTGTGAATATATATATATATATATATATATATATATATATATATATATATATATATATGTATATATATATATATATATATATATTGAGAGAGATATATTCATATACATACATATCTCTAGACATTCATATCTGTCTTTATATGTGTATGTATCTATATATATATCTATACATCTATATATGTATGTGTCTGTTACATATATATGTATATACATATTCTATCTATCTATCTATATATATCTATCTATTTATACATCCCTCTCTATCTATGTACACATATATGCATATTATATATATATATATATATATATATATATATATATATATATATATATATATATACATATATAAATATACATATACATATATATATATATATATATATATTTTTTTTTTTTTTTTATTTACACATACGAATACACACACTAACATACTGCTAAACATCCATTACTGTACAACCTACATTGTATGTTGCACTACAACCTACATTGATATGTGCACATAGCAACCTTCAAATACATATGTATGTCCAGCCTTCACTTCACTAACAGTTGCAGTATGTCTCCTGCCCTATGCACATCTTCATATATATATATATATATATATATATATATATATATATATATATATAGATATATATATATATATAGAGAGATAGATAGATAGATACAGACTGCTAACACATATGGAGGGTTCACAGTATGTAGATTATTAGATTATGTAGTTTACATTACCTTTGTTTCTCACTGCTATTTGTGATGGCTTGCTGCTTGGTGGCCTGCTGATGGTTAGCGTGATGTTTTTTTTTTTTTTTGGTCTCTCTCTCTCTCTCTCTCTCTCTCTCTCTCTCTCTCTCTCTCTCTCTCTCTCTCTCTCTCTCTCTCTCTCTCCCTCCGGTTGTTGCAATGAAAGTATTGCATGTGTGGACTGGGAGTACAGGCTTCTTTTGTAGGTATCTGCACATGTGCATGTGATGGCCTCTTCACCAATTGTTAGCCAGCATTTACTAATTGCATGCAGCCTGCTGTGTGGTAATTTCAGTTCTCACTGTGATTTCAGGACAGTGCTATAAAATGTTAGGTTAGGTAGGCGTAGCCCTTTCAGATTTTCAAGGTGGGGACCATGCTGGTATGCTGTGGACACTGTTCTGTGAGTGTAAAGGTTGGTATGTCTCTCATATTTAAGGCTGTGTTGTAGGCACTGAAATGCATGTTGTACTGAAATCTGACTATTGCTTCCTCCAGTTCATTCTTCTCAGTGTGTATGTCAACTGACACCTAATAATACTAATACTGTTTAAATGGGAGTATGTGCTTTCCTGTGGGACACAGCAGTGGTTCTTGCAATTTGTTGCTATGGCTTCACTATTTAACCTTTACATTCACTCCTTGAAGGACTGCTAGGTGTCTTTACTGGAATGTGTTGCTATGGCTTTCCTATTTTCTATTTACATTCACTCCTTGTAATGCTTGCTGTATTTCTTTCAGCAGCAATTCCTTATAAGTTTGGTGTGGTTTGGTGGTACTGCATGCAGTCTGGTCTGGCCAAGGTGTGGGGCTTGACACCTACAAGGGTATTTTATGTTGCTGCTGTGCAGTAGTTGGGCCTTGTACTTTGTACTAACAGTTATGGATAGCAGGCACATGCAGCACTTGTAAACTGCTATACTGTCATATTTTATTAGTTGGCTACATCCTTTGATATTTCTGGGTTGTACTCCTACATGAGGGTGTGCTTGTGGAAGCTATTCTACAGCTATTCACAGAGTGTGTGACAGCAGACAGAATGATATGCCTGTGAGTTTGTGACACTTGCAGGCCCCAGATACTCTCAGGTGTATCTTTTATCAGCCTCAGGGAATGGTACATATCAGTGGGATGCACCCATGATATATTTCAGATATTCTGCAGTTATGACTGTGGGGTATTTTGAGCATATGTATTACTACACCATTTCTGACATGCAAGTAGTGCATACTTAAAGTAATTGACAGTTACCTTTACGTGGGATTCCACACATTTCTGCCTACTGTTAGTACATTTCACAGGGAGTCAGTGGGGCACAGTTAACATTTGTTTTCAAATCAGGGACATCCCTGTAAATCAGTCACAGTTGTGAGGTCTGGCCTCTTACCTATTCAAATAAGGCAGTGTTTATCCTGCTCTGATAGTGTGTGTGGTTTGCAAGGTGACACTGTCACATTATTACCTACTACCTATCTACTAGCATGGCTGTTTCTCTTCTCACACTATTGTTATGCAAATCCACAAGAATTGCCAGTAAAAATACAAGAAAAGCTTTGTGTAATAGCCTTCCTATATTCCCTTTATATTCAGTCCTACTATTTCATGATATATTGCTTTCAGCACAAAGTGCTTGTATATCAGTCATGGCTTAGTGGTAAGTGATGCGGACTAGTGTTTCCAAGGTACTGGGTTTGAGACTGACAGAGGAATTTTATTTTGCTGCTGAGCAGACTACAGGCCTTGTCATTCAGAGTGACTAAGGCACTTTTAAGCAGTTGTAAGCGGGTTAGCACTGGTTTGCGCAGAGCTCACGCATGCACACTGTTGCTTAGCTAAGCGCACACAAGCGCACACCCGCTTACAACTGCTTAAAAGTGCTTACTCTTGCACACACCCGTGCTAATTTCTTTGAAAGAAAAGAAAATGGGGTGATAGGAAAGTGGTGAAAAAGGGGGCACAAAGAGGGTAGGACAGTAGGAAAACAAGCTCGGGATTTGCAGGAAGGATAAGGACAGTAGGAAAACAAGCTCGGGATTTGCAGGAAGGATGTAGGAAAGGCCCATAGCTGCCCATTTCTTTATCAGCAACAGCTGTGCATATGTCTGTAATTTGGTGTGAAATTTGAAACCTTCCACCCCTGAGAGAGGGGTGAGGACAACAAAATATGTTGTACAGCCAATTGTAATTACCAGTTCACATGTCCAGCGGACATGTCTGCAAAATGGGCAGCTATGTATGGGGCGTAATTTTTTTGCGGGAACAGAGTGCTCTTTTTTTATTTTTTTTTCAGGTGAGAGTGGAATGTGAGGTACAGGAAGTAGGTATATTTGGGGAGGTAGGTAGGGGGTGTTTAACAGACAAGACAAACAAGATGCATACAGGGGTGGAGTATGACACATGTGGGGGGGACACAATTGATGGGGATGGATGTTTGGATATCACGAGCCCATGAGCCCACAGATGGCAACAGTGGAACTGAGATCCCCACCCATGGGCAGTTGCCACTGCGCCTTCACTGCCCAGGACGGAGCTGTGCTGGGGGCTGTGTAGGACAGGCAGCAGGCACACCAGTGAGTTGCGCCACTCGTGCCTCAAGCTGGCATAGGGGTTCAAGCACAGAATGCCTGATCTCGCTATGCACCACAGACCGGACACTTTGGAGAGTGAGTGGACGGTCTCCTCCGGCCACACTTGCAGAGGGGGGACAAGCCCCATCCCCTGCAGTGCTTCCACCTGAAGTTGGTACAGGGCCACCGGAGGAGGTTCCAGCCTGGGCACTAGTGCCAGGTGCACTCGCCAGCTGAGGTGGGAGAGGTGGGTCCGCTGGAACCCGCCTTCCCTGTTGTCCTATGTTTAGCAATATTTTATGACATTTTGGGTTAGTAACAAACAATACCATTCAAAATTAGTTGTAACAGTATGCATCAGTATTCCCATTAACCAAACACCCATGAATTCCAAACATTGAACAGCAAGCATAACACATGCATATTTTGAACAACAGTACACAATCCAACAGCATGCAGGGTTGATTGATGGCAAAAGGCCATCAGGTCTGGATATGTGAACAGGGCACATGCATCAGCGTATGTGCAAATATGTTTGAACCAACAGGACAAATGTCCATAGGAATTAATTGTGAATACACATACCCAGTTTGTTGTGGAATGGCATTATTTGTGAATATAGGGTAGGGTGAAGAAATATTTCATTAACAACTTCAACTACCTATACATATGCTGTACATCTCTAGTAGCTGCAGATATATATACCCTACAGGTCTTAGTACAGTTTCCTATATGTAACCTTAGGAATGTTGGTGATGGGACTGTTACTGCTACATTAATATACATTGCATTTTTATTCATACACATTCATATCTGGCTGTGTTCAGGTACAGCATCCTGCTACATTTGATTTATATGGCTCTAGACAACTGTGAATGTTCATTATTTCATACAACCATACTATCTCCATATTGCAAGGGTACAGCAACATATCCAAATTGTGGGACAGACACATTCCAGCTTCAGTACTTTATTACAAACATTTCACTGTTTGGTTGTGGCGGTCTCATTCATTTCATTATGTACTGACTGTAGTATACTTTATTCAAGAATTATGACAGCTTTCTTGGTCGATTCATACCTCTTTCTTACACTCTCACTTGTTTTATTTTTACAGTTCAGGATGGTACTTAATTCTAGGCATTATTAACATGTCTTACTTGGTTACAAAAATCATTTCCAACAGACTCACTTGTTTCACATGGCAGATTTTAAAAGGGGATGTATTTGACACATGTCTATTGTCTTTTTAGCTTGTTTACCACTAATTTTCAGGCTGCAGCAGGTTATCTGATATTACAATACAGGTGGAAAATCTCTATTTCAGACTTGTTTAATTTTTATTTCTGGATTATAGGCTGCATCACTTATCTAATCATACAGTACTAGCAGAATCTTTCTTCTAGTGTTATTTGAACTTTATTAATATGTAACTACACTGAACTCTTGTACAGGCTGTCTCACTTTTATTGTATAACAATTACAGGAAAATAATTACTAACCTGCCTGGTGGCGCAACCGCTCCAGCCTATCACCATAGGCTCACCGATTCGCGGAACGCACACCTGCAGCTGTAATATAAATTAAGTAATATTGGAACATACATCTCCATAATATCAGCTAGGATAATTTCTTACATACGTAATTACATGGATACTTACTCAGTAGTGGGGCGTTGGGCATTTGCCGGGCTTCCTGGCTCCAACGGTTCAGTTGGTCCTGCTTTCATCTCTTCAGGTCCACATGGTGGTGATGGACCTGTTCACCAGTCCTTGGTATGCCTGCGGCACTGGTGAGATCATGTGCCAACCGGTTTCACGCCTCTGCCTTGTACGCTCCCCACAGAACCTGGCCCTGCATGAGTTGAGCCTCATGATCGTGGACTAGGAGCCAAACCATATATTTGGACTCCTCAACACCCCACCTCTGTGCTCAGAAGCGACTGCCCTCTCCTACATCTGCCATCTTGACTGCAAATAAGTTCCACAATCAGTTATGCTGTGTATTCCCATCTATGGGGCTTATATATGCCATTTTTCCTGCACTTATCTGTGATTGGCCATTTTGGAATTGTATCAGCTTAAAAAAACCTGCTTTGTCATGCTTCTATTTCCATTCATTCCTATATATATGCTAATACTGCATTTTTCAGTACAGCTGTCATGGCTTAGTGGTTCAGTACTTTGACTATGATGCACAGTATCCTGGGATCGAGCCTGGGCATTGCTTTTTTTTTCTTTTTACTACTGTCTAGACAGGCTAGGAGGTGTGTCTGTGTAAAGGCGGCTTTGATACAGGTTGCTCAACGTTGCCCACCGGCAAGCCGGTTGGCGCATTGCGCAGCTCCGCACAAACGGATTACGCTGGTTAATGCGTTATTTGGCTATGAGCATGCATATTACGCTATGAGAAATGTTGCTCAACTATGGGCACACAGTTTCAGCGTGTTAAAGTGCTGCTCGACTCCGGGCACTCATATTACACCTGTTAAACCACTGCTCACCTGCGGGCAATCATACTCAGCTTGTTAAAGCGCTGCTCAGCTATGGGCACTTATATAAATTTTTTTTTTATTGTGTCAGATTTCTTCAAAAATACATGGCCCATTTCATTACATTTTACTTAAATTATAGTTTTATATATATATATATATATATATATATATATATATATATATATATACATATATGTCAGGGGATTGTTTTGTGCTTATTTCACTAAAAATAGAAAATGATGTTGTTGGGGCACGAACCGTGACTACCTCTTCTTTGGCCGATGTCTCTACTGCTACGCTATTGCTACTTGGTTTAATTTACATATTTAGATCTTATATGCTTTTCCAATGAGTGCTAACTGTGGCTGAGCGAAGGGCACACCCATGCAAATGAGCGCAATTACGGGCAAACATTTTTGAAATTATAAAAAAAAATTGAACTGTTGATTTTTACATTTTACATTACAGTTGGGTTTATAGTCTGTGGGGGCATGTGTGCTGTTGTGCTTCTTGACATTTCCGCGTACTCGCTTGTGGGTGTTTCCTTTCGGGACTGTGATTCTTCTGGGGGCATGTCCCTTTGCAGGACTCGCCGTGCGGACACGCCCCCTACTTTCCTACATGGACCGTGTTAGCCTAGGGTGTGATTCAGCATGCCCTCATGAATATGCATGGCATGCTGACATCACACCGTTTAACTGCAGCCTCCGTGTAAGACTTGCTAACTCTTACACGGAGGTTTCGTGAATCCTGCCCATAGTATAGAAAAATATCTATTATCCTGTTATTTTTTTTTGGAATAGTGACTTAGTATGTTAAAGGTATGATTTTGTATGTAAAGTACAAAAAGTTGCTTATTTTCTGTCCACTTTGATATTCGTATATTAGTGATTATTTACCAGGAAATGTTGTTAGTTCTTGGCATAACTTACTACTTGATTTTTTTCAGACATTTCTTTATTTCTGCTGCCGACTGTTGTTACAGCTGTATTATCTAATACTTGTTAAGTAATCTCTATCTGCCATTTTTTCACCACTCCTCTACATCAATAACTTTTCAGTCTTTCTTATTTCTTGTAGAGTAATTTACAAATCTAGCATAGGAAATGAATTTCATGTAATGTCATGGGTAAAATCAGAACTGCAGTTAAATTGCATAGATGTACAAATGAAAACTATTTTGAGTCAATTAATTTTTTGTCAAGTGCATTTTGAACATTCAGCTTTGGTGCTTCTATAATGTATGTTGTCTGGTTAGGTTTTATTCCAACTATAGGTCCATATGTTCATGGGTTGTACTAGCCTAATAGCCCTAGGGACTTTACAAACCTAGCCATCGGATTACCCAGGCTTAGTGCCACCCGACCTTAGTTCCCCTCTGTTGAGTAGAGCCACAGGAGTTCTCTCCAGGGTGAATTTTCTGTTTCCCATCCACTGATCAAGATTTATCTTGAAGAAGGTCAGCGAGGTGCTCTGCTTGACATGTATGGGAAGTCTATTCCATAGCATGGGCAGTCTCTGGGTTATGAACCTGTCTCTCCAGCATGTTCTGTTAATTGTGGTAATGAGGTTGAGCTCTCTGGAGCATGTGGTGTTGAGGGATTGAGATTTCTTTAGATGTAACATTTCTAACAGAGCTGGGTTAGACATGGTTTTGTAAGTCAAGCAGAGATCGCCTCTAAGTAGGCGATATGAGACAGAAAATAGTTGCCTCTCCAGTTGTTGCAAGTGTCTAGTGAGATACATGCCAAATGGGGCATTGTACTCGATGATTGGCCCAATGAGGGAAGACTAGAGGGAGACAATGACCTCTTTCTTCCTGGATGCAAAACTCTTGATAATGAGATGTGCCACATAAAGGATTTTCTGACCACAGTGGCAATGTGGTGATTAAAAGAGAGGTTGCTGTCAACCTGTGTTCCCAGATCTCTTATAATGCTTTCGTTGTTCAGTGGATTAACATCAATTTGATAATTCATGGGAACTGGGTTTTTCCCAAAGGGGATGATGACACATTTTTTGGCATTGAGCTTAAGGCCATGATTCTGACACCAGTCATTGGTCTCAGTGAGGCCATTCTGTAGGATGTCAGCATCACTTAGGGAGTTAATAATAGCTCCCAACTTGCAATTGTCTGTGAACTTTGTCAGCCAGAGTCCCTTCGTGTTGGTCTGGACTTCAGAGAAGTAGATACCAAACAGGAGAGGACCCAGGACCGAACCCTGTGGGACTCCACTTGTTACTAGTCAGCAGTCAGCCAGTTTGCAGCCTACCTAGTGATATAGGGGTTGATGCCTAGCTTAGTGAGTTTTGCTATGATTCCTGAGTGGGGAATGGTATCAAAAGCCTTGGCCCGATCAAGGTAGGCTGTATGAACCACCTTGCCTTCATCCACAGCTCTGGTGACTGACTCAAAGAAGTCGTCCAAGTTGAGCAGGCATGATCTACCCTTCACAAAACCAAACTGTGTGGGATTCAGAGTTTGGAGATTCCCTATATCCTTGTTTATTAGGTCCATGATGATGCGTTCCATAGCTTTGCATATCAGGCTTGTCAGGCTAATGGGGCAATAGTTCCCAGAGTCTGTAGTCATTATTCCTTTGTGGAGAGGGATGACTGTAGCAGTGTGCCATTTGGTAGGGACAAAGTCTGAGGTGAAACTGTGATTGAACAGGGCACACAGGTGAGGTGCCAGTTCACTCTGTAGTTCATGTAGAAAAGCTAGTGATATTGCCAGGTCCCATAGAAGCTGTATTCTTGGCCTTGGACAGTGCTATTTTAACCTGTGCAGCAGTAATACTGGGTACCTGGCAATCTACTAGTATAGTGACTGGTCCCTTGGGGGGGGTAAAATTGGCACTGACTCTGTCGGTCAGTATATTGGCAATATCTGTTGGCTCGGTATAGGAGGTACCATTGTGCAGTAGCTCAGAGCAAATCTGGGTATTGCCGTGGAGATTCTTTACATAACTATAGAAGGCCTTGTAGTTGTCTATACGATCTGCTGCAATTCTATTTTCATAGCTAGCTTTAGAGGATTTGATGAGGGATCTCAACTTTTTGTTGAGGCTGATAACGGAGTTTTTCCAGTCTTGGGACTTCACCTTATTCTGCATCAGTTTCCTCCTTCTGTTGTAGAGTTTGTTTATGGCAAGGGACCACAACATTGGCTTCCTTTTTTTGGAGGAGAGCGTCCTGGTTCTTTTGGGTACATCGAGATCCATCCATTTGTGTACGTGTTTGTACAGTGCATCGGTGTATGATTCAGTTGTCATACAACTATTCCCCATTTGCATGGGTGCCGTGAAGTTAGCCAACTCTGTTTTTAGGAGCCAAAAGTTAGCTTTGGAGAAGTTTTTCATGGTGGTTACCTTTGCGGAGGAGGGGGGAATGTGGATTTCCAAGGTGATTAGTTTGTGGCCTGATCTAACCAGGGAGGAGCTGACTATTGGTGTAGAGCAATGATCAACCATGTTAGTAATGACCAGGTCAAGGATGTTGCTACTTCTAGTGGGGGTAAGAACGTGCTGGTCCAGGGCACTGGAATTAATGAACTCCAGGAAATGGGCAAATGTATTGGTACATCAGTAGTTTTCCCAGTAAATGTAGGGGTAGTTGAAGTCACCTAGTAAGAGAGTGTTAGGTTGGACCCTAATATTCTCCAGGGTGCTTAGGAACATGGAGTGTGAGTCTTCAGACATGATGTGGGACCTATAGCAGGCTACGACCTGAATCACTGTTTTACCCAATGTTAGCTGCACCTGAAATATCTCTGATGCATTATGTTGGGCTACCAATCTGGAGGTCTGCACATCCTTTATGAATATGGAAACACCATGACCTTTGGAGCTTCATTCCAAGTTTTAGGGATGAAAGGTGTGGAATGAGTTATAGCCTGGTAGTGCAGGAGTGCTTTCTGCTGCTTTGAACCAGGTCTCTGTTACAGCACAAATGTTGATGTTCTCCATTTTAAGGAGTGCTTAGAGCAAGTGCATTTTGAGATTTAGACTTCTAGCACTGAGCAGCATGGCCTTCAGATTGCATTTGTTTGTTGCTGTTATGGTGGAAATTTGGTCTTTGGAACACTGCCTAAAAAAGGCACTATAAGGGTGGCAAGAGCCTTGGCCAGTATCCAGAAGCCCAGGGGTGACATTTGCAGGCCATCTCTGACAAACCATCGAGGTCTGTCAATCATGTCATCCGAGGCAGACAGATACTGAATCCCCTTAGAATGACACCAGAAACTTGGCCAATTGTTGAAATAAATAATTTTCTGCTTGTACTGTGGTATTATTCTGGGTGATGGTAGGATGCTGCTCATGCTAGGTTCATACCAGCCTGGGCTACATAATCCGAGAGCTCCAACATGTCTTTTTTCATGAAGTCCAGGGAGGTATATCTCAGATCATTCACTCAAACATGTACAATGACAGAGTCATATTTGTACCTGTTATTGAGGGACCTGAGTTTGTGTGTTATGTGATGGATCCTGGCACCTGACAGGCAGCTGACTGTTACTTTCTCCTTATTGAACCTAGTTAGTGGGACATCAGTGTGCTTCACTATCGAGTCACCTATGACTAGTGTGTTGGGCATGCTGTTTTGCCTTAGCGGCTTTGGTTGAGTGGCACACTGTTTAGGAGAGTTATGTGTCTCGTGATTAGTGTTGTGTTGTGGTGGTCGAGTGCATTAATGCCTTGGAGGTCTCTGCTGCTTGGGTAGATTTTCACTGAGAGGATCTTTGAAGTTGGGTGTGTGGTTTGTGTTTTTATGTGAAGGCAGTGCTGGTGTGTGTTCTGGAGGGCAATGTGTTCCATGTGGTGTGGTGCAAGTGTTGACCTTCTCCTCATGATGAGCTATCCTGCTCTTGCTTGGAGAGTGCATGGCTTCCAATTTGGATATATAAATGCATCTCTCACAAGTCTGAGTGTTGGGAGGTAAGAGGAGAGAGTTGTTGGTGTACATGAAGCAGTTGTTACATTGCCTCAGGATGCCCAAGTTCACCAGGTTAATAGGAGAAAGCAAATGGAACTGACCTTTAGGCATGCCAGGAGGGTGGGCATTGATAATAAGTACTGGATCTGTTTCCTTGTAGAACGTTTAGTGCTGGTAGCACTTTTGTGTGCTACAATAATTGCTACAAGAAGTCTGGAGGGGTGGGCATTGATAATAAGTACTGGATCTGTTTCCTTGTAGAATGTTTAGCACTGGTAGCACTTTTGTGTGCTACAATAATTGCTACAAGAAGGCTGGTAAAGTGCTAGACTAATAAGCTAGTATAAGTGCAGGAGGGGAGAGAACTAGTAGATCTAAGGGACAAATTAAAGAGCAGACTTTGGCACCACTCAGGAGCTTACAAGCAGTCCTAGATATAGCAAGTCTGTATCTGGACTAGACTAGTTACAGGAAAGGTGGGAAACAAGCTCAAATGCAGGCTTTTAACCAGAAAGTTGAGAGAGATGGAAAACCTGCCCAAACAGCCAATAAAATACAATTTCTGGGCCAGACGCCACTCCTCTTGTGGTGGATAGGCTACCTAGTGCTTACCACTCCACTGATAAGCTAGAAGGCTTCCTTCCAAAACAGAAAGGCGTGGGGGGCACAGAAGCTTACAAACAGTCTTGGATACAGCAAATCTATATCTGGACTAGACTAGTTAGAGGAAAGCGGGTAAATAAGAACAAATGCGGGCTTTTAAACCAGAAAGTTGAAAGAGATGGAAAAAACTGCCCAAAGGGCCAATAAACCACAATTTCTGGGCCAGAAACCACTCCTCTTGTAGCAGATAGGCTACCTAGTGCTTACCACTCCCACTGATAAGCTAGAAGGCTTCCCTCCAACACAGAAAGGCATGGGGGTGGGGCTCAGAAGCTTACAAACAGTCTTGGATACAGCAAGTCTGTATCTGGACTAGACCAGTTACTGGAAAGGTGGTTAACAAACTCAAACATAGGCTTTTAAATCAGAAAAGTTAAAAGAGATGGAAAAACTGCCCAAACAGCCAATAACTTCAATTTCTGGGCCAGAAACCACTCCTCTTGTGGTAGATAGGCTACTTACTGCTTACCACTCCCACCAATAAGCTAGAAGATTTCCCTCCAACACAGAAAGGCTTGGGGGGCTCATAAGCTTACAAACAGTCCTGGATACAGCAAATCTGTATCTGGACTAGACTAGTTACAGGAAAGGGAGGAAACAAGTGCAAATGCTGGCTTTTAAACCAGAAAGTTGAGAGAGATGGAAAAACTGCCCAAACGGCCAACAACTACAATTTCTGGGCCAGAAACCACTCCTTATGTAGTAGATAGGCTACATAGTGTCTACCACTCCCACTGATAAGCTAGAAGGCTTCCCTCCAACACAGAAAGGCTTGGGGGGGCTCAGGTGCTTACAAACAGTCCTGGATACAACAAATCTGTATCTGGACTAGACCAGTTACAGGAAAGGCAGGAAACAAGCTTAGAATTTTTATTTTGTTATTTATTTATTTATTTTTTTTAGTAAAGTGGAAAAGGAGAAAGCTGGAACAGAAAATAATTAAATGTTAAGAACTTAAGTGTGTTGGCCTTCTCAAATGTTCTCTCTGTATTAGGTAGAATGAGCTAATGACACTAGACTGGGAGGAGTGTCTCAGATGAAATTTACGATATGGGTGAGCAACTGCAAAGCCACCGAGTGTAAGAACAAGACACCAATAGGGAGGGCAGGTGAGAAACTATTACAGCTACTAGCTGTAGCCACTAAATGAAAGTTTTAAACAGATAAAGGTGCAAGGAGACTCTAGAGAATGCTTTTAACTGCAAACAAGTCAGTTATATGATACCCGACTAGAACACAAGAAACCTCCCAAAAAGCACAGATGCACAGAAAACCACAGATACAGCACTCACAAACAGAAAATACAACTCTCAATATGAAAAAGCAGTTTACAGTTAATTAATTCAGTAAAAATGCAATTAAAGTAATGAAACAGTATCTAACAATGAAAAATACAGTTAAAACAGTATAAAACAGTACATAAATGCAGTGAAACAGTACAAAAAGCTTTATAACAATGCAAAATGTAGTAGATTAGTAGTAGATTAGCTGTATAGCACAATTATAAGAGTTAAAGAAGTGCAATTCAATGAAACAAGTGTAAAAAATAACTTATCCTGCTCTTGGAATCTTAAGGAATTTCTGCTTAGTCCCAGTGATGAATCCCCAATTCCACAGGCTGGTAAATACAAGCACAGCCCCTTACAGACACAGGGTTTATATACCAGAAAAAAATGGAAGCATCTAGAAGCTCGAATTACTACTCAGTCCTTCTATCCCCTGCTGTTACACCACTCACTCATGCTAGAGAAGGTCAGGAAACCCTGTTACCCTCAATAATAATGAAGACAACACACTATCAGCAGAAGATGGCTGCCAAAAACACAGGAAACTCAATAAACAAAACTCCATCCATAGCCCCCTTTTTCCCCATTTTTGTGCCTGGGGTCAGGGTGTCACATCACCCATGATCATCATTTAGAGCCAAAGTTCACACCACAAGGTGGCTATCCTTGCAGGCAGCTCTTCCATACTACACACACACACACACACACACACACACACACACACACACACACACACACACACACACACGCATGCGCGCACACACATCTATGGCCAGTTAAGAGTAGATAATCCACATACTGCATGTCTTTGGAATGCATGGGGGGAATAAATGCACCCAGAGAAAACCCAAGCAAACACTTGAAGGACATGTACACTCTGCACTGGAGGTACCCCCACACGAGGCTTGAATAGAAGAACCTCTTGCTATAAGTCAACAATGCTAACTGCTGCTCCAGTGTGTCACTCAAAGTTTAATTTTATTATGCCTAACATATTTGAGAATTTGTTTCTGATTTTTTCCATGCAGTGTTATTTTGAGCTATTTTAAAACTTTTGTTAACCAGGCAAGCCCACCATTCAACAGTGCCTTTTTTCAGGAGTGACCTAGAAATACATTCTAGTTTAGTAATTTGCTCAGAGTCACACAGTGAGCAAATAGAGGTGGAATAAATCAAACCCTCAACTCTTGGTTACCAGAAATTACTTTAAAGCCACTGTAGAGTTTCACTATACACTGTTTTCTACAGTGCCACTGACCCACATTAGATTAACTCTCTGAAAATTAGGTTGTATTCTGGAGAGAACTGAAATGAACAGCAGTTGCTGGTTTATATTTTTGGAAGAAATGGAGCTTCTCACTATAATTCTGCCATATGCAATGGCACCAAAAGTATATAATCCCGGTATTCAGGATGCCACCAATTGTGACATTAAGAGGGCTAAGGGCTACCACTGAAGGGGTTTGAATCCCAATACTGTGAACTATGGGTGAAGTAATAGCAAGAATGTCTATCTCAATACAACCTGTCCTTTCCACACATGCTGTCAGAGTATCTCAAGATGAAATTTCAACAGCCACTCACCCCTAGCATTCCCCCCAGTGGCCTACATTTCAGACTGCACCTCCCCTTCTACAAATTCCTGGATCTGCCACTGGTGGGCATTGCTCCCGGTTAACGTTCATGGAACTACATGTGTTACTCAGGCTCAAACCATGTACCTTAGGTACAAGAGCCTAAATTCTGTACCCCTACCACCACTTGTAACTCAAGAGGTTGAGTCCATAGCTCTCAATTGTCCAGATCTTCACAGAAAGTCTGGAATTTTTGACTCATACTTTTGGTCTGTTCCTCTTAAAAGTTTTGGTTTTCTGGCAAATCAGTGAGGACTGAATTCACTAAATAATGACAGCCATTTAAGTTTCAGTCTTCCTATCTTTCAGGAAATGCATGGTAAGAGGAAACATTTTATTCTGGCAACTTTCTATGATTATACAAGCAATGTTTAAAATGTGTCCCTGGTTTTGGGCCTCTGTCTCCCCCTCACCCTCCCATGGCTTTTTCCAGATTTCTTGTGCTGCAAAGTTGAGAGATACAGTTGAGTGTCAAGTGCTTTTTACAAGGAGCTGAGAGCTTCAGGGAAAGGAAGTTTAGTGCAGCGTATGCCAAGTCTGTTTGCAATGTGCAACTGTTGTTTAGCAAATTATATCACTATTGTACTGAAGTATTTAAAAGCACTGTTAGAAGCACAACATGTAGTATACTTGCTTTTGATGCAGAAAACTGTGGGTTCTACTCCCACAGTATGTAGATGGATTGCTGATAATGTACTGTGTTGTACTTTAAAGGAGGTGGATGCTGTAGTCCTGACAATGTACTCCTTTGGAGGAGATACCTAGTAACTATGAACCTTTTATCAGTTTGCCATTCATTTCCTATTGCAATATTACCAGCTTATATTTTTTAATGTAAGATAGGCAATTTATTCCCCAAGGGCAACAGGCACTTTATTTGGAGATGAAACAATGAAGTATAAAATTGTTTGCTAGCAGCAACCCTTTATTAGTTACAGATCTCTTTAATGTGGAATTATTTAGTTGACTTTTATCGATGTTAGTGGATTTTAATGACAAAAGTTAAATGTTCAAAACAATACATTTAAAACATGCTCTAACAAGTGTGCTGTATTATACAAGGAATATAATTTAATACAATCATGAAGGTGAATCAAAGACCACCTGTATGTTTGCATGATGCTAAATATGTGTGTAGGGGGCCTATGCTTTGAAAACAGCCCAAAGAAAAACTTTATCCACCACTGGCCAGATGGATTTTGTTTGAATGTGAGTTTCAATACTATTTTAATGATATGAGTTTCAAGGGCAGAGAAGTTTTAATGTTGTCTGTTTTCATTGTAAAGCTGCATTGCTTTCTTTAGTAGATGTCTATCAGTGTTTGTGTTATAAAATATAAAATAAGTTTTAAATTAAATCTAAATAATCATTATAGAAGTAAAGCATAAAACTGTATGCACATTGCAGTGTTTATGGTAAATGGGGAGAAATAGCCAAGTAATGGGACACTGGAATGGCAGCAGGGGGAGTGCTGTTTATGGGGGGGGGCATTTGACCATGATTTTGTGAGGAGAGAGGGGTGGAAAATTCAAAGACAGCCCCAGGTGGCACAAATTCTAGCTACACCACTGGTAGATTCCCCTACCTGGTGATTGTTGATCTTGCATGCCTGTCGACCATCTGTTTAATCATCCAAATTGTGTTGATTAAATAGATGTCGGCCAAAGTTCCATTTCACAAAGTTATCGACACCCATATATGTATCCATGTATATGTGGGTCTGTTTCAAAGTATCAAATGGCCAAATTGTCAAAAGCCATGATCATCAAATCAGCCCCTCAAACTGTTGTGACTGAGATCACGTTACAGTGGGAATCAGAAAATGTATCCTTTTCCCATTGTAATGCAATCTCGCAGCTGGTAAATATAATTAGCAGTGGGTATGGGGGTGCATGAATGCTTGCCCCCACTGCCAAAGCTTTGTTTATGTTGTTTGTTGGTGTTGTTTGGGTTTGAGTTTTTTGTCAGTGGACTGAATTATACACATACACACACACACACACACACACACACACACACACACACGCATGCATGTATATGTGGGTGTCTAGTAAAGATGAAACTGATACTTACCTAACAATTAATGACTACCACAAAAATAGCTCTTGCATCTCAAGCAATATTTTAATGTTATATGAAAATTTAACAATGGAAATTGTATACCCCATTGTGTGATGCAGAAATTTCGCCAAAGTCTAAGGCCCATGAGGATTTAATGGTTTATCTAATAAAAAGAAAGCTTTTATGAATTCTGCAAGGATGCTATTTCTATTAAAACATGTAAAATATATAAATGCATATTTTATATATATATATATATATATATATATATATATATATATATATATATATATATATATATATATACATATACACACACATACACATTATTTCATTGACACCACGATAATATCAGAATTATTTAAAAATTGTAAAGTTCTTTATGCATGAACTAAATGTTCTATATATCCGCATAAAGATGTTGGAGGAAACAAAACACAAAATAGACATCATGACAGTTTTGCTTCTAAACTCTTTTGCAAGTTCCATATTTTCAAATTAATTGTGCCAGTCTGCTGTAAAATTCAGTACTTTTTTTCTGCTGTGACACACTGCAGGTTCGTTCAGCAGATGACGTTGCTTTAAGGAAAACATGTCAAAAAGCAGTGTGGATTCACCAGAACTAGTCAAAACCTGCAGGATATGTGAGTCACTGAAAACGTGTGCCAGCAATTATAAGTGGTCTGAATCTTAAATAAACATTTCATCTTCTCTTCAGAATCAAGATATGTATAGAAAGGCATTCCAAGAGTTACAGGTGCTAAAACCGATTAACATAACGCTGTCATAAACCACATGAAAAAAGTTTGATATGAAGACAGTCAAAACCTGCAATATCAAGTAGTGATAACCTAAAAACTCTACAAATCTGAAGAAGGATTTTTGTCTTGGGGTGTATGTGCTGTGTACCATAGAGAGGCTATAGTTTTCCTGTCATTGGTTTATATTCTTCGACCTCAGGTGAAGATCTCCTATAAAAAAATACATGACTTCATACAGATTTTTGTTTTTTGCTTTTTTTTTAAAGATGGACACTTTTCCAAACTTTGTCATTGTAGTTTAAGAGAAACAGTTTCATTTGTTTTGTGAGAAATGTGAGTAAATGCTGCTTACTTCACCAGACTGCTTATTTTTTATTTAAAATCAGAAGTCCAGCAAATATGAGACTAATTGGTTGCTTTAATATAGCTGATGTAGAAAACTTTGAAATTCAACCATGTATGGGACGTAAATGGCAAAGTTCCATTTTAAATTACAGAATTTCAGATGAGTGGAATCCCTGCTTGTAAAAGTGGAATACGTTCACTGGGGGTTCTTTGTAGGCACTTGTACTTAATAATTTATGCTATCAGTTTTGTCTGTTTGCTTTTCCTTTTCATATTTCATTGACAGTGTAAAATAACACGTTGCTTTGTCTTTACTGAATCTGGATATGACATAAAAATGCAGTTTCATGAGTACAATAATGCATGCTAGATTCCACACTGGGCAGATATTAACACACATACAGAGTATTAAGGCACTCATCTTTTTAGATGTCTCACAACAGCCTAAATGTGCAGGACTAACTTTTCAAAGCATACCATACTATGTGTTTTGCTTGCATATATGTATGCAATATACTAAGGCAAATTAATAAGTTATATACTATGCTGACATATGCTCATCAATCATCTGTAATGAACCTAATTTTGTGAGTTTTGAAAACATAGTTTCCCTAAATATCCAGTAAATGAAAATATAAGTGACACTGAGTTATAATGGAGAAATCCTTTGTTCACACATATGGTCACAGTCATAGGTCAGTGAAGTGGGAATTTCTGGAAGGTAACTGACATGGTCCAAAATTGGTCTATTTAAAAACCCTGTGACAAAAGACTGAACAGTTCAAAATTTATGTTGATTTTGGTGGTTTAAAAACATATCCATTTGTTATTAAGGAGAGTTCAATCTACAGTTCTAACAGGTATATGAATATGCTCACCCATGACATCAAGATCACTGCCTTGACATGGATAGACCACGCCATGACCCCTAGCTTGTTAAACTGGACTAGTCTGATTTAGTTACTGTTAAAAGGGAAATCTGAGCACCACAAAAACATGACTCTGTTGAACAACAGTTTCAGAGCCATTAAGTTCCTTTGTGTGTGCTACAGTTGTGTGTCCATTACAGGTCTTTTGAAAGGCAGTCAACTTTTTCACCAAAATAATGATTGTCATTACAATCATTTTGAATTGGCAATGATTGTGAAATGAATTTAAAGCATGTCATGTCCCAGACAGATTAACCAAAATGTCAGCTCTTCAGTTTCATCCTGAACCCACATCATCTGATATTGAAGTCTGACATCTTGTGAGATTGTGTACCTTTTTCTTTTCACTGATAGTTTGTAACTGTAAACTATGTCTAAAAACACTGCTGTATTCCAGATTAATAAAACATTGAATCTTTAGAATTCATTCACCGTGCACTGTTGAGATGAAATAATTAACTCTCCTGTACCTCAGACGCCAGCAGTCATAAAATTGTATGCAGTTATTTTTTAGAGTTACCACCAGTCCCACTTTTTGTAAGATAATCCTGATTTGGACAGCAATAAAAAATTAAACTGGCAAATGTCCATATATTTTTTATGGAGTAAAACCGATTTCATAATTTCCACAATTTTGCAGAAATCTGTGACTCAGTCTTAGTCACTATAGCATAAATTTAAATAATAGAAATGATTAAAATTCTACAACATGACTTCTTTCATTAATGGTATAAAAGTGAATCTTTTTTTATTGATTGAGGATGTGTTCATGCAAAATAGCACACTCCACTAAAAAAGGTCCCACTAAGCATCGGACAAGGCAGCAACCCGACAGTTCTGTGACACTATATTTATTTACAGGCTTTAACTTCCATATGAAGCAGTATGATACAATAGCACTTGTTTGCGTGTGTGTGTGTGTGTGTGTGTGTGTGTGTGTGTGTGTGTGTGTGTGTGTGTGTGTGTGTGTGCATATGTAGGCTCCCTATTGAAATGTTGGCAATCGTAATGTCCAATGCCGACACACACAAAGAAAAGACCAAACATCCATGAGAAGAACAAATCCACACCCCACAAACTTATATACACCAACTCTGAGATCACTATACCTTGGAGAAAAGGGAATGTTCAGAGAAATGAGTATCTCAGACTTTGTATAAGTAGCACCTTTTGTTTTGCCATTCAGACTCCATATTGCAGGGCTCACTAAAGCAGATCTCAAAATTTCAAACTATTACAGAGTATGCATGTATCCATACCCGTGCATGTATTTATGTGTGTATATGTGTGTAAGTGTGAGTGTATGTGTGAGTGTTTAAGTGTGTGCTTGTAAATGTGTGTGCATGCACAAATGCATACATGCATGAACACCTGTGTGTGAGAGTGGGGGTTGTATGCATGTATGTGTGTGTGTGCGCATGTGAGTGCGTGTGTGTGTGTGTGTGTGTGTGTGTGTGTGTGTGTGTGTGTGTGTGTGTGTGTGCGTGTGTGTGTATGTGAACATCTGAGCACATGCACGTGTGTGTGTGTGTGTGTGTGTGTGTGTGTGTGTGTGTGTGTGTGTGTGTGTGTGTGTGTGTGTGTGTGTGTGTGTGTGTAGTGTAATGCAGCAGTGATTCAAAAGTAAAAAGCTAGTATGAAGGATATAACTTTGAACATTTTTTCCTGAAGGGTATTATAAAGATCAGAGAAGCATAGTATTTATCTGAGCTAGATTATGTAATCCTGTAGAAAAAGAATATTTTCAATTAAAACCTCGAAAAAAGACACTAACAGACACTTGAAAGCACAAGAATGCTGCACCGAGGAGGAATAATTCCCCAAAAGTTTATTATTGTTAGCGCTTTCGAACTGAGCCGTGATGAGACTTCTTCAGATAAAAGTAATACACAAATGAACAGTTTTTAAATCCACAAAGGACATGACATCATCAACCAATTAAACATTTATAAAGACATGTTAGTTACCAAACCTTACAAAACCTGCAACCATAAAAAAAAAATAATATTGCACAAAAAAAACTTAAAAAAAATAGCAAACATTTTTATATTTCAATTGTAAAAATGGTAATCGTAATGGCAAAATAAACAATATATGTAAAATACATATATATCAATACATATATATAGGTATATATATATATATATATATATATATATATATATATATATATATATATATATATATATATATATATACATATATACACACAATTTCTATAAATTCACTGCCTACCTACATAATGCTTTTAACTTTAAAATACAACCAATAAAAGCTAATTTGTTCAGCCCGGGCCAACCAACTGCTTTTAACCAGAGAATCCAGTACAATTCCTTTTTGTCTAGCCATAGATGCCACTGGCCACCTCTACCATTAGGTTTCACCTGCTCAATCACAATAAATTTAAAATCATTGTCAAGGAATTCCGCAAAATGACGGTATAAAGAATAAGCCATTTTTTTTCTTTTTGATGTCATAGGTGTGTTCATAGATGCGGTTTCTCAGTTTCTGCTCAGTTTTTCCAATATAAAAAGCTGAACAACACTGGCTCCATAAACCACACCAGAGCTATTTCAATTGTATCTCTCATTGATTTTCAACAAGTAGCCATTCAAGTTGAACAGTTCACCCATATTAATATGTGAACAAAAGTGGCAACACACACACCTAGACATCTGCTGACCCCTACTATTATTTGAAGTGGTTGTATTAACCATTTTTTTCCACAAAATTTTTCAAATTATTCCCTCTTTTATAAACAACTAGGGGTTTAACACTAATTTTTGATCTAACTATACGGTCTTCGGTCAAAACAGGCCAATTTTTAAATAAAATGTCCCTGATAGAACTACAGTCCACAATAAATCTAGTAATAAAAGACAATATAAAATTCACTTCAGTTTCAGTATTCATATTCCCACCATTCATTGTATTAACAATTGTTGTTAGATTGCTATCAGTTGGGGTCCCAGTACCCAAAATGCGGTTATAAAATCACTGGTGCATTTGTTTACCACTTCCGACTTGATATCATTCACAAAATCCCATGGATGCTCTCTTTTAATAAACATCTCTTCTAGCAGGCCTTATTCCCTTAAAAATCATCAAACATAGAGACCATTTTTGCAGCCTTAGCAAATTGCCCTTTTATAACTGTTTTTTTCTGAGTCAGGGGGGTGGCAACTGGTACAATGAAAAAAAGCTTTTGAGTAAGTAGGTTTCCTAAAAATGGTAGAAATATATCTACCATTGACCTGGTCTTTAACCAATTTAACATCTAAATAATTTATAACATCATCATGTGAAATGTGTAAATTCCAAGATGTCAGTGAGAGAGTGGAGGTTGTATGCATGTATGTTTGTTTGTGTGTATGTGTGTGTGTGAGTGTGTGCATGTGAGTGTGTGAGTGTGTGTGTGTGTGTGTGTGTGTGTGTGTGTGTGTGTGTGTGTGTGTGTGTGTGTGTGTGTATGTGTGTGTAGTGTAGTGTAATGCAGCAGTGATTCAAAAGCAAAAAGCTAGTATGAAGGATATAACTTTGAACATTTTTCCTGAAGGGTATTATAAAGATCAGAGAAGCATAGTATTTATCTGAGCTAGATTATGTAACCCTGTAGTATTTTATTTTTATTTTACATTTGTTGACCGGGATAGTCCGACTGGATACATGTCCATTTTCAGCAGAGGCCCGGGGAGAAAAGCTCCACATTAACAGTAGGTAATTACATGTTCATAGAATACAAATTAGTCTCATTTGGTAGTTTAACAAAGGAGAAGCTACTATAAAGTATATTAAAAACATAGACTAGGCTAAGTATTAAGAGAAAAAATAACAGACACAGACTACAACATGCTTTTTCTCTTACTAGTCTGACCATGAAGGATTACTTATAGCCAGAATTAAAAAGGGGGGGGAGTAGGAGGGGTAGAAAGAGAGAGAGGTCATTTAGGTTTAAAAGGTTAGACCTGAAAAAAGAAGATGCTCACTAGCTAAGGGAGAGTTAATCCGGACTTGCACACTGGCAGAGCCAATGAGATTTGAGATGGTGATTTAATCTTTTTTTTGAATAAGTTTAATGAGGAAATTATGGTGAGACTGGGGGGAGGGAGTTCCATTTTTTTCCAATGGCATTGGCAAAGAGTGCGTCACCCCCTGCATTATTGGATTTGACTGTTTGAGCTAGGAGTTTGTTTGAGGAGCGTAAACTATTGAGATTGTTGTAAGGTGTAATCAACTTTGTCAGTGCAGGAGTTTTGTCAGGTTGTTTCAGAATTTTAAAAGCCAGGATTAGTTGACTCTGCTGGAGAAGGTTTGGGAATTCAATCCAACCCAGGTTTTGTAGGTTAGTACAGTGATGGGTTCTATAAGGCATCCCTGTTGCAAATCTGGCTATATGATTATAACAAGATGATAGTTTATTAAGGTCAGATATATTAAGATTCGTAAGAATAGATGAGGCATACAGGAGGGTAGAGAGAAGGTGAGAGCAGGCAGTGGCCATTTTTGCACATAGAGTGAGAAAGGGTTTTATGCGATAAAGTGTCCCGAGTTTCTTGTTAACAGTTTTAATAGTCTGATTGATATGTATATCAAATCTAAGTTTATTATCAATGGTAACTCCTAATAGTTTAGTATTGGCATCCGGGGGATAATAGTTCCATTTTTGGAATGTATAGTGAAGGATGTGGGTGTGGACTTTTGTGCAGGGTGGAAGAGAACCAATTTGGTTTTCTTTGGATTTAGAATCAGTTGACGTCCCGATAGCCAGGTCTCAACTGCAGTAAAACAGGATTGTGTTTTAGTTAAGAGGTCAGCAAGAGATGGATCAGAACAAACTAATGTCGAGTCATCTGCGTATTGTATGCAGGTGGCATCAGGGATGGCTTTGTAGAGGTCATTTATAAAGACTGAGAAAAGAAGAGGTCCCAGTATAGAACCTTGGGGAACTCCTATGGTGTTGGGTAGGAGACTAGAAAGCTTATTCTGCCAGAGTACTGCTTGTTGCCTATCAGAGAGATAGGCATGGAACCAGGCCAGAGTTTGGTTATCTAAGTGGAGATTTTTTAGGCTGGTGGTTCACCATATCAAAGGCCTTTGATAGGTCAAGAAAGAGAGCTGATGATATTCTTTTCTCATTCCGGTTATGGTTAATGGAGTCAGTAAAAGAGAGAAGGGCAGTGGTTGTACTATGGTGGGGTCGGAAGCCATGTTGAGAACTGGTTAGCAGGTTATTCTGGGTAAGATAGTAGAGTAGTTGTTTGTGTATGCACTTTTCCATGATTTTGGCTAATGGAGACAGTATAGATATGGGCCTATAATTTGATAGTTCTGTAGATGAGCTACCTTTATGGAGTGGTATTACATGGGATATTTTCCATATTGAGGGGACTGTGGATTCAACTATGGTACGATTGATGAGTATCGAGATGGGGTAGGCTATGACATGAGCAGCTTTTGTAAGTAATCAGCTGGGAGAAGGTCAGCAGAGAGAGTAGTTGGTTTTAGTTTCTTCAGTAAGGATCGAATATAGTCGGTTGAGACAGTTTGAAATTTAAAGGTGGGTTTGGACTTTAGGATGTTTTCTGTTTTAGGGATGTTGGCAGTTGGTAATTGGTTAGCTAGTGATTGTATGGTGTTAGTAAAGAAGGTGTTAAAGGAATTGGCTACTTCTTCTGGTATTTTATCACATAGCGTTTCTGGGGTAGGAGTTGATGATTTGCCTGGACGGAGAAGATTATTTAAACCGTCCCAGAATTTTTGAGGGTTATTTTGGTGTTTATTTTGTAGTTGGCTGTAGTAGCTTTTTTTGTCATGTGCTATGGCTTTTTTGGTCTCATTACGTTGCTGTTGGAATTTAATGCGGTCGAGGGGTGACCTGGTTGCTCACCATTTATCCCAGTTTTTGTCTCTAAGTTTGATTAGGCATTTGGTGTCTTTTGTTAGCCAGGGTGCTATATGTGTTTTGGTAATGATTAATCTTTTTGGGGCGTGAGACTCAAGTATTGCTAGAAATGAAGTATTAAATTTTGAAACTGCCTCCTCTAAGGGGAGGTATTTAAGGGATGCCCATTTGTAGGCTTTAAGTTCATTCAGAAATTTTGTAAGGTCAAAGTGTTTCCTATTTCTAACCGGTCTATATATGGGCGGTTTAGAAGATATTTCCTTGTTTTTCTTTATGTAGGTGATAAGGTGGTCACTAAGATCATTTGGATGGGTCCCAGTCATGTAGTTATGTGGCTGACTGTTTATTAGGATCCAATCTAGGATACTCTCTTTTTGTTTATTATTACCTATTCTGGTGGTGGAAGATATGGTCTGTTGGAATCCATGTACATTTATATGCATGGGGTTAAGCTCAGAGGAACATTGGTTCCAGTCCAAGTTAACATCTCCTAAAATAATAGTTTCTTGAGGGTAATTGTTTGATAGCCAGCTAAGCATGTTCTCCAGTGTATCAGAGTTTTTCCCAGGGGGGGATGTAGGTCACTATTAGATTAATTCCTTTCTCTTTATTTAGTTGTAGTTTTAGTGCTAGCATTTCGGCATTAGAGATCTGGGGTGGCTGAGAGGGGTTGATTGTAACGTTAAGTGTATTTTCGTAGAGCACGGCAATACCACCTCCCTTTCTTTTTAAATGGTCGGCTCTATGTATATTATAGCCAGGTGGAATAATATCATTATCTTTGGTACTTGGTTTTAGCCAGGTTTCTGTTAAACACATTATTTCCGGGCGATAGATTTCTAATAGGGCATGTAAGTTGTGTATCTTATTGTTCAGACAGAAAATAACATTTTCAATTAAAACCTCCAAAAAAGACACTAACAGGCACTTGAAAGCACAAGAATGCTGCACTGAAGCACGGAATAATTCCCTAAAAGTTTATTATTGTTAACGCTTTTGACTTGAGCAGTGACAAGACTTCTTCAGAAAAAAGTAATAGACAAATTAACAGTTTTTAAATCCACACAGGACATGACATCATCAACCAATTAAACTTTTTAAAGAGACATGTTAGTTACCAAAACTTACAAAACCTGCAAACATAAAAAAAATAATATTGCACAAAAAAACTTAAAAAAACTAGCAAACATTTTTATATTCCAATTGTAAAAATGGTAATCATAATGGTAAAATAAAAAATAAACTAAAAAATATATGTAAAATACATATATCTCAATACATATATATGTGTATGTATATATATATATATATATATATATATATATATATATATATATATATACACACACACACAATTTCTATAAATCCACTGCCTACCTACATAATGCTTTTAACTTTAAAATACAACCAATAGAAGCTAATTCGTTCAGCCCGGGCCAACCAACTGTTTTTAACTCGAGACTCCAGTACAATTCCTTTTTCTCTAGCCATAGATGCCACTGGCTACCTCTACCATTAGGTTTCACCTGCTCAATCACAATAAATTTAAAATCATTGTCAAGGGATTCCGCAACATGACGGTATAAAACATTAGCCATTTTTTTTCTTTTTGACGTAATAGGTGTGTTCATAGATGCAGTTTCTCAGTTTCTGCTCAGTTTTTTTAATATAAATAGTTGAACAACATTGGTATAATGCCCCATAAACCACGCCAGAGCTATTACAATTGTATCTCTCGCTGATTTTCAACAAGTAGCCATTCAAGTTGAACAGTTCACCCGTATTAATATGTGAAGAAAAGTGGCAACACCCACACCTAAACATATGCTGAACCCTACAATTATTTGAAGTAGTGGTATTAACATTTTTTTCCACCAAATATTTTCAAATTATTCCCTCTTTTATAAACAACTAGGGGTTTAAACTAATTTTTGATCTCACTATACGGTCTTCGGTCAAAACAGGCCAATTTTTAAATAAAATGTCCCTGATAGAACTAGAGTCAACAGTAAATCTAGTAATAAAAGACAATCTAAAAATCACTTCAGTTTCAGTATTCATATTCCCGCCATTCATTGTATTAACAATTGTTGTTTGATTGATATCAAGTCGGGATCCCAGTATCCAAAATGCGGTTATAAAACCCTCTGGTGCACTTTTTAACCACTTCCGACTTGATATCATTCACAAAATACCATGGATACTTTCTTTTAATAAACATCTCTTCTAGCAGGGCACATTCCCTTAAAAAATCATCAAACATAGAGACTATTTTTACAGCCCTGACATTGACCTGGTCTTTGACCAATTTAACATATAAATAATTTATAACATCATCATGTAAAATGTGTAAATTCCAAGAAGTCAGTAGTCGCATTAATGTATTGCAAAAAGGCATCTACATCATCCACACCCCCTTTCCAAATAATAAACAATTCATCCAAGTACCTCAGATATAGTTCAAAAATTTGAAACAAGGGATGGTTGAATACGAAATCTATGTTCCCATTTGCACATAATGATGTTGGCGGTAATGCCTCACATGCTGCCCTCATAACTACCCCTCTGACCTGCAAAAATAGTTGTTCATCAAAAATAATATAATTGTTGTTAAGAACAAGTTCCATAATTTTTATATACAAACTGATACTATCTTGAGGAAGTCGTTTTCTAATCAAATACTCCTGAAACCAATCTAACCCCACATCATGCAGAATAGAAGAAAACAAGTCTTTGACATCAGTTGTCAAAAAAGTATAGGACGAGTCAAATTTCAACCTGTTACATTTGCCCAAAAAATCCCAAGAATCAATACACAAGTGTGAATCTTGTTTCAATAATTCCTTTAATTTGATATCTAAGAACTTTGCAATTCCCGATGTTATGGAGTTATGTGCATACACAATTGGGCACATGGGGGGGGGGGTCAGCCAAATCTCTGTGCATTTTGGGTAACCAAAAAATAGTTGGAACAACAGGAAAATTGACTTTCAAAAATTTAAATTCAAGTAAGGTAATAAGTTGGTCAAGCAGCATGTCGCTAAGTTGGGAAGAGATTCTACCATATAGCACATTCAACTTATTTCTGGAAACATGTCTATATGTATCAATGAATAAAATGGCATACATCCTGTTCATATAGTCATGAGAATCCATAATTATGACCCCCCACTTGTCAGGTTGCATAATCCTGATTTTCAATTGCCTGAAACCCCTGAGCAATTGCTCCTCCTCATGGTTAAAATTCCATGATGTCCTGTACCTATCTTGTAATAAATGCCTCAGGTCCACTTCACACATTTTTTTCAAAAAGCGCTAACATTGGGTGTAAGGGGGGTTGCATACACTAGAAACCCAAAACTGGTCCCGATCAGCAACATCACAATTATTACATAAAATATGCAAATTCATTTTCCTGACATAAAGTTTCAAATCTAGTAGTGTAGTTACTATATCTGCCCTGCCCTGAGGTATAAAAGTGGACCCTTTTGAAAACAAATTAGCAACATCAGATGCAAATTCAAGAACACTGTAATTAAAAACTTTAAAGTCCCCTGTTTTATTCACTATAATGTTCGGGAAACTCGGAGACATATCAATGTCAACACTACTTACAGTTTCAGACCTAAATTCAGGATTCCTCCATGTTAGGGTAGGTTGATGTATCAACAAGTCTGGTTGTTGGACAAAATTATCCACTAAAACAGGTAGAGACAAAGGAGTGGTTATCTCCGATGTTGATTCTGGTCCCAAGCATGATTCTGCCCTTGAAACACTGTTTGCTGATGATTCGGGTAATTCCAGTAATTCATTTAGAAACTGGAGCTCTGGGGACAGCCATAGTTCTGCTCCCTCTCTCTTATCCTCCCGGCATGACGTAGCATAGGCTGATCTAAAGGGACATGCGCATTCTGTCCTGCCCCTTCATAAATATTTACATTTTCACCAGTTCCGGCATTATTATTAATAGAAATAGAAGACTGCTGGCCCCAAGCTTGCAAATTAGGAGGCAAAGGATACGCCCTTTTTGATGCATATTCATTGAAGTCTCTTTCCAGTTTCCTAAGTTTACTGGCTTTTATGTTTACAATATGATGATTTATACTTTTAAAAATCTGGTTATAGTCCACTTGATATTGTTGGAAAAGTAAATCAGTGGTAATAACAGCATTCAGTTCCTTCACATTTCAGTCACTTCATCCAACAATTTAGCATGTATTCACAACCATGCCAGTCAAATAGCATTAATAATTCATGATGTAAGGTGGAGTCCCTTGTGATACCTGTTGGAAACCTCCACATATGCAAACCCTTGGGAACCTGGTTACATTTAATGCATTCCAAAAGGTATGCATTTTCTGCCTGTATTTTCTGTAATTTCAATAGCTTGTTGGAATACAGGTAGGGAGAAGCACAGATTTACATCCTCCTTATATCGGAAGCCAACATACTCTAACTCCCTTTTGCAGTACAATAGTGGGCACTTACACCAAAAGAGATCTTTGGTGAAGGGGCAGGGGAGTTAGGTTGGCTAGGATGATTAGCGACTACCAGACATTTTTGGATGAAGTGGACATATTACAAGATATGTTAATAAAACGAGGGTACCCGAAACAGTTCACGGAACCTATACTGAATGAGGTGATAAATAAGAGGCTGGAAGGGTACTTTTTCCCATTATTAGGAAAAATAGCCCAGGTTGAAAAGAGAGAGACAGACGATGGTCTTGGGTCTAGAAGTGAAAAGCCATTTGAGGGTGCATTGGTACTATTATTTAATCCCCTTTATGGGAGAATAAAAGACATAATCAACCAGAACTGTGTATTGTTTGATTGTGACCAGCACTAAAAAAGTAAGTAGGGTGACAAGCTATTGACTGTGTACAAAAGGGACAAGTCAATTAAGAATTTACTAGAAACAAGTTCCTCAGGTGAGATGAAAGGTTGTATGAGGAAATGTGGCCAGTGCACACAATCCCCTTATATTATAGAAAATTAAGTAATCAATATTTTGGAGTATGGAAGGGTATTCCTTAAACAAAGGCTAAATTATACTAGTAAATGTGTGATATATGTGGCTATCTGCCAGCAGTGTCAACAATTTTACATAGCAAAAACAATTAACAGCCTTAATAAAAGAATCTATCAACATAGGTATGACATCAAAAAGAAAAATATCAAAAATGCACTGTGGAAACACATGATGGAGTTCCCTGAACACCAGTTTAAATTTAGTGCCCTAGAACAAGTGTGTAATAAGAGGAGGGGGGGGGGGGCCCGATGGATTTACTCCTTGAATACAGGGAGCTTATGTGGCAACTTAGGTGTAATGCCACTTACCCCCTAGGGCTTAATGAAATGGTGTCTATTTCTAGCTATTTAAAATTAAAAGCAGATTTTCACGTGAGGTCAATGCATAACAGTTTTACAGTAGAAGTTTATGCACTTTGTCTGTTTGCACATTATTTCCACTGGCCGATGCTTTTTAAACAATTCTAGGTCAGTTGTACATTTTATGAAGTTAGAATTTTGTAGGTTTTAAAGAAGACGTATTATTTGTGAAAAAATGGGTTTATGGGTGGTTGCTGCTTTAAAAATATGGTAGGAAGTTTAATGATATCACAGGATGTGATGTGGTTTTATCTATTTAAACTGCTTTGAATGTTATCATGCTTATTCTGAAGAAGTCTTTTGGCTATACAGCTGACGAAAGTGCTCAAATAAAGTGATTTTTTGTGGACACCTGTGCGCCATATTGCTCTATTACCTGGTTCTACAGTTTTGGTGTTTGTCGTTGTGTTTTTTAAGTAATAGTATAAAAAATGTTTTAACTGTATCCTGGAATTTCTTTGTCTCTTTAGCTATACACATTCTTAATCTACAGCCATCAAAAGGTGTAATGCAAGGCTATATGAAGTTAAACCACACCTTTCCAATGACAACAAATACCAGAACAACAATAAGAAAGAGCATGCAACAAATAAGTCCTGGTCTAAGAAAACTGGTTTCAGCCTTTTCTTATTTTCCATCATCCACGTGAATATAGTCATTGCTCTGATCTCTCCTAATGCAAATCCACTTGGTCCCTGTGCCCTCTCTCTTGTAACCCCAATGCAGACTCTTTCACATAGGTCACAAGTCTGGTCTAATCCTTTAATACTGGTTGTTTAAGGTCACATTTATTTCTAAGACCTTCCAATCAGAAGATCAGAGGAAACAGATAAAAATGAAGATTGTTTTCCCATAACTTACTCTGAGTCAAAAATGAAATTGTTACTATAGTTAATTAATCAATAGAAATTATTCTGTTATTAAATAGAAACAATTTTAGTTCTTGAATTGTTAATTTGAAAATATTCTTTAGTGGAAAGCAAATTGCATCGGGGGTAAAATTTATGTTTAGGTCCATCAAGTACAATAGCAGTGCAGAGGACAAACAGACTGAGCTACCAATAACATGTATAAAGCATCAGTCAATGGCATAACACAAAGCAACAGGCAGAATCTCTTGCATATCATTTTTAGCAACCGCCATTTTGCACAGTTTTTATTTTGGATGTCTTCTGCTTTGTCATCTATTAATGTTCCTTTGATATTGTTTCATTTTGCCAATGTCATTCCTTTGCCATGGTACTATAGTGTAATGCCTCTGGATGTGTTTCTCTAAGAACAGGGAAAAGGTAAACTTCTTTTCTTATGAAATTTTCAGTTTTGCAAGCTTGGTCAACCTCTGAGGTAGTACATATACAGATTGGTGATGTAACAGCAGGTCATCCTCATTGGGGAGGATACAGAACCCACTATAAAGATGATTATTTTGTACAGCTGTGTAAGATTTCTCAGTGACATTTTTATGGTGCTTTCCTGTAATTTAGATGTTTTAGTTACTATGTTTTCTGTCTTGATTAAGAAAGTTGCAACCTTTTATTATAAAATCTTAGTGTTGTTATAGATTTTACAATTGTTTGTTGTTTTGTTACTTTTTTTCATGTTGCAATGTTTTACTATTTTATTGTTTAAGTGCTTACGCTTGAATGCTGGAATAATTCTGAATTTAAATCTGAATGGTGCTGAAGATTCTGGAAGTTTTGCCATTTTCTTAGAAGGTCACTGCTCCTGCTATAAAATTTAAGCCATTCCAATATGGATACACTTTTAAATGACATAACCCTGTGGAGGTACAGATGCTATTATTCATTTACTTTTTAAAGTACCTTCACAAATAATTTCAGAGCAGATAAGAGAAAACATTTCTAATTACTGAAAAGAAAAAAAAATCAACTGAATATATGAAGTGACAGCTGGCTGTAGCCGAACATAATATAAATTCCAAGCTGTTAATTGCCTGTTTAAATAAAGCCATTAGCATAAGTAAAGGTAGATGGAACCACACAGACATTCTCAGCAGGTATACCCCTGTAGAATGACACATAGAATCCCAGATCTACTGAAGCAAAACTGCAGTGATGGATCTGACAATAGGATGTTGTCCCAAAAAGTTGACAACTGCCACCTGTTTCTTAATAGAACATGCAGCTTTGTGATGCCATATATTATCTGTCATCTTTGGAATATCAGTATGTCCTAGGCAAATTAATGGGTAAACTCACAAAAAGTAGTTATTGTTAAACTAAGCTGCTTACTATTTAGACTCAAAACAGAACTATACAAAAGGTTGTTAAACTCTTGTGAAGCAAGTTCCAGCTTTCAGGCAAAGTTCTAAATCATTATTAGTAGGAGGAGGATGCTGCTTTCTATGATTTTTCTCCAGAAGAGAAATGCCATGACATTTTTGGAACTTGGAGATATAGGCAATATTCCTATACTTTTCAGACAAGTGAATTCTAACATTTTTCTGTAAAGTTAAAATAAGAATTTATCACTAAAGTATTTACTCAGGCATGATACATGGATATTACTGAGTTAAGGTTTTATTTTTGGATTTATTTAACTGACCTGTTTCCATTTATGGTTGAAATTAATATCATACATGCAAAATATTATTAAACTATAAGGTGTGCTTACCACATAACCGTTGCATAAAATCAAGAAGAAATATTTCACACATGCATTACATAATGATATTAACTGCCAATTTATACTCTGGAACATTAAAACATAGATTATTCTTCTCATCAGAATATAATTGTATCAGTACCAAATGTTTTGAGGTACTCCACTAATGATGTAATTATCACATTAGCCAATGACCATAAGAAAATGTATACCCTGTATTGTGGACAATCTGGATTCTACTTATGATCTTAGTGCTTGAATGGTTAGTTGAGTGGGAAGTAAATCAAATGGTCAAAGACCTGCTGTTTTCTTACAGGGGAGTGGGCATACCCATAATGCACTCTAGTGGAAATTAGGGATGGTGTTAGTTGGCTGTCAGTTACAAAGACTTCAGGTTATATATGGTGTGACGTCCCCACCCTGGGCCAGTAATCAAGGAGCCTGAATCCTCACCAGTGACACTGTAGAGGGACATTCACTTGGAACATAAATGGATACACCCAGTATTTCCAGATGCAGCTCTCTGCATCAAGCACAGTTTCCCTTAAGAGCTCACAGGAAACACCCTCAGCCCAGGATTAGAGTTTCTCTCCCTGTCTCTCCCCAGGTCCCTAGTAAGGATCCCCACTGTCACAGCTGTAGAGTTAAGTCCTCAGCTGAGTGTCTACGCCAAGTCCTCCAGCACCCTCTCTGTGAAACGAGTGCTTCATATCCCTGTTCCCAGTAGTCACACACACACACACACACACACACACACACACACACACACACACACACACACCCTCTTTGAAATTTGATTTTCACACGCGCACACACACACACACACACACACACACACACACACACACACACACACACCTGGGAAAGGCTGGCACAGATTTACTAGCTATGCTCCCTTCTGCCAGCCTATAAGGTAGTTACACTGCAACTAGACACCCCAAAGCCAATTCTAAGTCTCTAAGGCTCTTGCAAGTGTACTAATTATACTGAGTACAATTAATATTAATACAAATCATAGTGTTTTGACCAATGCAGTAAGGCTTTCAGGAGTGGTCACAAAGTCACCAAACAGATATGAGTACTCTCAAAGGTTAAAATATACTCTAAAGGACCAGCCACAATGGAAACTTTAAATATACTTAATAAAAAATAAGAAAAAACAAGAAAGTACTGAACATCTATTTGCAATAAACACCAGAGTTTAAGCCACAGAAAATATTAAAATAACACAGATGAATAGATTTACACAGATACACAAAAACAGTACTTAACTAATCTCACTATATTTTCCTGACTAATTTAAAGAATTATTATTCTCTGGTCACTTACTAGCTCAAGGCAAGATGAAGTGGATGTGAGATCCTTCTATGTCAGGTTATAAAAAACTAATTGCCCTGAGACTTCAGTATCACCTAGTGTTAAACATTATTTTTAGTGATGGATTCCAGAATGACATCACACGAATCTGGTCATCTGACTCCTAGTTCCCATGCAATCCCCCATTGTTAGAAACTGCCAGGATTTAACACCTATACGTTAGTAATACACAAATACAGAGCCTTGCTAAGATGTGCTGCAGCTCCTGGAAGTCATAAAACCATAAAACACCACCACTCTTCCTACAGGAGCTAATAAACCATACGTCTTACAGACATGTCTCTGGCTTCATTCAAATTTGTGAGATTACATCTTTATGGCCAAGGCCCAGTAATTTAATTTCTTACTATTTCCCAAAGTTAGCTGGAGCTGAGCTTAAACTCTTCTGTTCCTGTATCCTCTATTAAAACATATACATTTAAACAGTTACAATACAGTACAGTCTGATATGTATATTTCTTTTTTGTCCAGTAGGGCACACTGTTGATACATTTTTAACACAAGCAACTTTACAAAAACATAAGCATCCATACAAACCAGTCTGATATACAATTGACATACAATTCTTTACAAAATTCCAGCTAGCTGTGCTGGCATATGTTACACATCCACTTTCCTACTTCTGGCATAGCTGGCAATACCACACATACTCACATCTGGATGCACATGTACTATGCCCTTTCATGCTGTCATTACTTTTATTTAGATTTGGGCTGTAGTGTCAGTAGTCACAGTGGGATGATTGATCAGATACAAAAAATGTAAAGAAGTAACAATATGAAGACCTGCTAGACTGCAATCCAGCCATTGCTATCAGCTGTCAAACAATATATAAGGCTGCTATTCTTTAATCTGGTCACTGCTGCCAGATCTAAAAGTGCTAGAAGTAATGATATGTAGTTCTGCTAGGCTGTAAACCAGTCACTTCTATCAGCTATAGAAATAACAATATGTAGGGCTGTTATGATCTAATCCATTCACTGCTGTCAGCTGAAGAAGTACTAGAAGTAATGATATGTAGGGTTGCTGGGCTGAAATCCACTGCTGCTATCTGTAGAAGTAATAGAAGTAATGATATGTTTGACTACTAGGCTGTAATCTAGTCACTGCTGCCATCTGGAGAAGTACTAGAAGTAATGATATCTAGGACTGCTAGGCTGTAATGAAGTCATTGCTGGCAGCTCTAGGAGTACTAGAAGTAATGATATGTAGGACTGCTAGGCTAAAATCCAGTCACTGCTGCTGCCATTTGTAGAACTACGAGAAGTAACTATATGGAGGGCTTCTAGGGTATAATCCAGTCACTGCTGCTGCCATCTGTAGAAGTACTAGAAATAATGATATGTAGGGCTGCTAGGATATAATCCAGTAACTGCTGCCAGCTGTACAAGTACTAGAAGTAATGATATGTAGGGCTGCTAGGTTTAACTCATTCACTCCACTGGAACTCAGGATGTTTGTACTGTAACTTCCAATGGGTGGAGCCTAAGCCTTTTGACAATCAAATTTCCATCCACACATTTCAAACAAATGTTCATATCTCTGGAACCATAGCATTTATGACAGAAGTATAAATGGCAAACCCTTCAGCACAAAATATTTTTATAGTGGTAGTATTATTTAGGTTCAATGTATTAAACTGAATTTTATAAGTCACAGTACACACAGTAACTATTACGTTTGTAATATTTTGTAAACAACTTATAATACCTCAGGAACATACTGTCAGCAGCATTTTATTCATCTAGCTGTGAGCTTTTATATGAAGCTAAGGAGTTCAGCCTGTTTTATTTGGTTGTTGAGATATTTAGAAAAGTGTGAAAATTATATTTGTATAAATTAATATCATAAAAACAAAGGTTAATATCACTTTGCTTGCACCAGACAGAGGTCAAATATTAATACAGTTGAATTTGCCATTGTGTAAGCTTTAAGATGAAATCTTTTAAAACCATGTACATAGTATGGTTGTGGAATTATTGATGCAAATATGAACAAATAATATTTGATGCCTAGAGACGTCAGTAGGAGTCAGCTGCAGATCCACCTGCAGGCATCACTCGGATGTAATGAGTTAACACAGTCACTGCTTCAGCTGTAGAAGTACTAGAAGAAACTATATGTAGGGCTGCTAGGCTGTAATCAAGTCACTTCTATTAGTTACAAAAGTAACAATATGTAGGGCTTCTAGGCTATAATCCAGTCACTGCTATCAGCTATAGAAGTATTAGAAGTAATGATACGTAGGGCTGCTAAACTGTAATCCAGTCACTGTTATCAACTGTAGAAGTACTAGAATTAACAATATGTAGGGCTGCTAGGCTGTAATTTAGCCACTGCTATCAGCTTTAGTATTAACTAGAGGGAACAATATGTAGGGCTGCTAGGCTGTAATCCAGTCATTGCTGATAGCTGTAGAAGTGCTAGAAGTAAAAATATGTAGGGCTGCTAGGCTGTAATCCAGTCATTTCTGACAGCTGTAGAAGTACTAAAAGTAACAATATGTAGGGCTGCTAGGGTGTAATCCAGAAAATACTGTCATCAGAAAGAAGTACAGAACTAACTCAAAAAATAAGCCATACTGATGGAATCACAAAATCAATAGGCTGTATAACAGGAGTAAGAAAATCATGGCAGAAATTAGGAGGTGCAGGACCCAGCAGGATAAAAGCACTCTCATCAAACTAAACAAACAACTCAGAAGACAAATAAAGTATATCAGTGTCAATTTGTGAGGTAGGTTTGGCCTCCCATGCCAAGAACAACCACAAAGCATTCTTCAGCTATGTCCACATCCTCAAAGGCGATACACAATTGTGTGCAGAGCTCATTGCAAATGGAGCCACCTGTACTGAGCCAGAAGATATAGCAAACCTCCTGGCTGATAAATTCAGCTCCAACTTTATTCCCCCTCACTTTTCCCTCAGGAAATATCATCAAATGTGACCCCCCCCCTACTATCACTAGGGAACATGTCTTTAATTCTCTCTCTAAGACCAAGAACGCTGCATCAATGGGCCCAGACAGTATCCCAGAATGCCTTCTAAATAGCATAAAACATGATCTATCATGTCCTCTGGAATTATCATTTAACTGTAGCCTCCAAATAGGCTTTGTGCCTTATGAATGGAGAAAGGCAACAGTCATTCCTCTGCACAAAGGTGGTCCAGCTACAGACCCTGGAAACTACAGACCCATAAGTCTCACAAGTCTTATATGTAAATCCAGGTTAAGAATTATCATGGAGATGATCAACAGAGATATAGTGAACCTGAAGACACTGGACACAACCCAGTTTGGTTTCGTCAAGGGCAGATCATGCCTACTCAATCTGGTTGACTTCTTTTAGAAGGTAACCAAAGCAATGAATGAGGCAAATCATTCACACTGCCTACTTTGACCTGGCCAAGGCATTTGACACAATACCCCACTCGGGCATTGTTGACAAACTCAAGAGGTTAGGTACAAACCCGTATGTCACCCAGTGGATAGTCAACTGTCTCACAGACAGGACCCAGGAAGTAAGAATTGGGGAGCCCACCTCTACAAAGAGGCCATTCACAAATGGAGTTCCTCAGGGATCAGTCCTTGGACTGCTCCTTTTTGGCATTTACTTCTCAGAAGTCAAGGCCAGTGTCAGTCGTCTCGGGCTGACTAAATTTGCAGATGATTAGAAATTAGAAGCTGTCATTGGATCTCACACTGACACAAATGTTCTCCAGGAGGGGCTGACACAGACTAACAACTGGTGTCAGAGCCATGGACTAAAAATAAATGCCAAGAAATGCATAATAGTAGCCTTTGGAAAGTCATCCATCCATGGTAGCTATCATATTGACAACAAACCCCTTAGAGGTGACCCAGTAGTCAGGGACTTTGGGACACACATAGATAGTAACCTAGCCTTTGACCATCACATGGCTACAGTGGTGAGGAAATCATGTTGCGCAACTTATAAACAAAGGTATGGCATCTAAGTCCAAGGAAGTCATTGTTCCACAGTATTCGGCATTCATCAGACCTGTCATTGAGTACAATGCTCCCTTTGGTATGTATCTGATCAGGTATAACCAATAACTGGAATGTCCACAGAGGTTCCTCACTAAAAGAATACAGGGCATAAGTAAAATGTCCTATGCAGATCACCTCACAGCCCTATCCCTGTATCTCCTACAGGCTTTTGAGGGGATATCTATGCCTGGCATACAGAGCATTGTCAGACCTACTCTGATGGACCTCCTGCATATCCACAAAACAAACAGCACCATTCTAAAGACTTAAACCTTGCCTGTGACATATATAGGACCAACTGGAGAGATAGGTCTATGGAACAGGCTCCCCATCTATGTGAATCAGAGTTCCTCCCCAACCCAATTCAAGTGCAACTTGGGCAACTAGATGGGAAACTGGAAATTCATCCCTGGTTTGACACGTATGTCTCTAGTGGACACATGTAACCTGTAAATGGTTCATCTCCCATGCTCATGTGTACACTTATCAAGGGTATCAGAACTTGTCAGAGATTTGGGATGCATGGCTAGGCTTGAAAAGGCCCTTGTTGTTACCCCAGTAAATACGTATAAACACTTATAAACCTGTCTGTAGAAGTACTAGAAGTAACAATATGTAGGGCTGCTAGGCATACTCCAATCACTGCTGTCAACTGTAAAAGTACTAGATGTAACAATATGTAGGGCTGCTAGGCTGTAATCCAGTCAATGCTGCCAGCTGTAGATGTATTAAAGTAAAAATATTTAGGGCTATTAAGCATACTCCAGTCATGGATGTCAGCGGTAGAAGTACTATAAATAATAATATTCAGGGCTGCTATCCATACTCCAGCCACTACTGTGAGCTGTAGAAGTATTTGAGCTAACAATATGTAGGGCTGCTTGGTTTACTGCCTTCATTGCTATCAGATGAAGTACCAGATTCACCAGATTGTGTCCCTGTCTATACACTGTTTCACTATTCAAATCTCTGTTCTTAGTTATGAATAGTAGTTAACTGTGTTAATGTTTGGGGTATACATTTGCAAATTAAATGCAAGTTTATAGTTTGGAAAATGTTTACTGTTAAAAAAATCTAAGAATATGACAGTTCATATTTCTGAGATAATCTAAATTTAGATGTCATCCGAGTCATAGAATAGGAAGGAGGGTTGTTTTAGTGTAGGAAGTATGATAGGTAACTTATGTATTCAATGGGCATTCAAATTTATAATTGTTTTTACAATTCTACTTATGTATTAGCAATGATGTCATAAGAAAAAAGAAAAGCTGATAATTAACAATATACAGAGTGGGCATTTTACAGATGCATTGTATTGTTTATTTTAGTTGATTGTTTTTAGCAGACCATTTAGCTATAAAGGCAAAGCAAGCAAACAATATTACGGGCAGCTCAGTTTTGTATTTGAATTGACATTTTAATGTACTGTTTCTTTAAATATTTGAATAGTTCAATTCAAATTTGGTGCCTTACATGTTTCATAAGGCGGACAGTTCAATTCATTGGTGTTCTGAAGAAGCCCATATGATATGGGTGAAAGCGCTTAACCTAATTTTAAATATTGTCTGCAGTATCTAATATACAGCATTTTTATTTTATTGTTACACGGTTTTCTGAGTTATATGTTGCCAATACTTGTTGGCTTAATATGCTGGGGTTCCAGCATCTTTTGAGTGCTATAGTCAATAAAACTGGTTTGATTTTATTCCATTTGCGTTGGTGAACTGTTTGGGATGCTCTTTTGTGGATGAATTCAGCAATTTGCTTTATGGTATTACAACAGAATTTGTGACAATATACTTCAGTGGTGTTGGAGCACTTATTGGAACTCAGTGGTATTTATTCAATGCATTTTGTTTTACAAAGTAATCCAAATAGTAGTAGTCAAAAGAAAAAGTTTACTGCCTGAACAGATACTCTGCTACTCTGCATGTGATACAGTAAAAACCTTCAAATATATTGATTTTAGATTTGCACTAACATCACAGCACAGTGTGACAGTGGTTAGCATTGCTGTATCACAGTGCTACAGTGGTTAGCATTGCTGTATCACAGTGCAACAGTGGTTAGCATTGCTGTATCACAGTGCAACAGTGGTTAGCATGGCAGTATCACAGTGCAACAGTGGTTAGCATTGCTGTATCACAGTGTGACAGTGGTTAGCATTGCTGTATCACAGTGTGACACTGGTTAGCATTGCTGTATCACAGTGCTACAGTGGTTAGCATTGCTGTATCACAGTGTGACAGTGGTTAGCATTGCTGTATCACAGTGCTATAGTGTTAGCATTGCTGTATCACAATGCAACAGTAGTTAGCATTGCTGTATCACAGTGCTAAATTGGTTAGCATTGCTGTACCACACTGCAACAGTGGTTAGCATTGTTGTATCACAGTGCGACAGTAGTTAGCATTGCTGTATCACAGTGTGACACTGGTTAGCATTGCTGTATCACAGTGTGACAATGGTAAGCATTGATGTATCACAGTGTGACAGTGATTAGCATTGCTGTATCACAGTGTGACAGTGGTTAGCATTGCTGTATCACAGTGCGATAGTGGTTAGCATTGCTGTATTACACTGCAACAGTGGTTAGCATTGCTGTATCACACTGCTACAGTGGTTAGCATTGCTGTATCACAGTGTGACAGTGGTTAGCATTGCTGTATCACAGTGTTACAGTGGTTAGCATTGCTGTAT